>NW_007184219.1:0-816 GCF_000164805.1 Carlito syrichta
CAAGAGGGGAGGACATTTTTGTTATGAGCAGAATTTTAGATAAAGAGCCACAGCCAGATACCATGGTTCGTGCCTGTAATCCCAGCATTTTAGGAGGCCCAGATAGGAGGATTGCTTGAGCCCAGGAGTTTGAGACCAGCCTGGGCAACAATGTGAGACCCCAGTGCTAAAACTTCAGTAATAAAGTTATCAGTATTGATAGTATGACAGTATCAGTCCATGAATGGGAACACGTGGCACACTAATGCAACGTGTTAGAAACAGGGAAACGGCCTGCGGGTATGTGGGCCCTTTCTAAACTGCCTTCCCAATTCTTCTGTAAATCCAAAACTTTTCCAAAAACAAAGTTTATTTTTAAAAAGTCTGTGGAGGAAATGCACAGGGCGGCAGACATAGAAGGGCTACAGGAAAAAAGAAAGACACTTGAGGAGACTGAGGTAGGAGAATCACCTGAACCCAGAAGATGGAGGTGCAGTGATCACTGTACTCCAGCCTGGGCAACAGAGTGAGAACCCAACTCAGAAACAAAAAAGGCTGGGTGTGCTGGTTCATGCCAGTAATAACAGCACTTTGACAGATTAAAGAGGGAGAATCACTTAAGCCAGGAATTCAAGACCAGTCTAGGCAACATACTGAGACCTCATCTCTACAAAAAATTAAAAATTAGCCAGACGTTGTGGCATGTGCCTGTAGTCCCAGCTACTCAGGAGGCTGAAACATAAAGGATCACCTGAGGCCAAGAGGTCAAAGCTGCAGTGAGCCACGATCATGCCAGTGCCCTCCATCCTGGACAAGAGAGAGAACAGAAGACAGGCC
>NW_007184220.1:0-771 GCF_000164805.1 Carlito syrichta
GAGTCCTTATATATACGCAACTACATGAACTTTTGCTAAGTAAGAATAAGGAATCAGGTTTACACGAGTCCTCAATCCCAAAAATCCACAGGGAATCTTGGAATGGGCTAAAAAGAATCAGAGTTTTGAAACAGGATCTATGTTAGGAGAGTCCTAATATACAGGAAAACACACTGCCCCTTGCCAAGGAAGTGAAAGAATCGGGGATATAGCAGTCCTCAGTCAATGTATCTGGGAAAAGGCGTACTCATATACAGGCAACTGCACGGCTGTTGCAAAAATAAGGAATATGGGTTATACGAGTCCTCAGTCCTGACAATCTACAGGGCATCTTGCTGACGGCTAAAGAAGAATCAGGGATTCGAGGTATGAATGTGGGTAATAGCAGTCCTCATATGCAGGAAACGACATGGCCTCTAGATAAGAAAAAAGAAGAAATTTGTTTTACACGGTTACTCTATCAATAAATCTACATGGCATCTTACTAAGGGCTAAACAAGAATTAGGGTTTTGAAACAGGAATCTTGGGAAAGATAGTCCTCACATACAGGACACTACACGGCCTCCAACTTAGGACGAATAAAGAATCTTTTTTGTACGAGTCCTCAATCCAAAAAATTCCCAGGGTGTCTGCTATGGGACAAACAAGAAACAGGGCTTTGAGATCCCCAAATGTTTCAGAGCCATTTAGCATGCGAATATTACGAATTGGTTATTTCAGGACTCCAGCAACATGCTGGTCCTCTTGAAAGTTGTAAATGGGTATTGGGC
>NW_007184221.1:0-905 GCF_000164805.1 Carlito syrichta
CTATTGACACTATTAGTAAAATTAGGTAACAGGAATCAGCTGAAATGGAAGGCACCACAAATTATTTACCTTTTTTACTTAACTCCTCTAAGTTAATCTGTTATATACAAAACTAAGTGCAGGAATGCTGCTAGTTAAATTATCTTTGAAAATACTTCTTTAACCAGCTCCGTGGCTCAGCCTGTAATCTCGCACCTTGAGAGGCTGAGGTGAGTAGCTTGCCTGAGCCTGCAGGTTCGAGACCCCCCTGAGCAACTTAGCGAGACTTCATCTCTGCAATAAATAAAAATATTAGCTGGGCATGGTAGCACACACCTGTAATTCTGGCTACTTGGAAGGCTGAGGCAGAAGGATCACCGGAGCCCAGCAGGTCGATGTTGTAGTGGCCAGGAGCAGCCACTGCACTCCAGTCTGGGTGACAGAGTGAGACTCCAACTCAAAAAAAAAAAAAGAAAATATTTTATGCTTGTGATACAAAATTCTTACGTTGCTAAGTAGATTGTATTTCTTAAATTTCCAATGTAAAAATATGGTGTCATTTATGTTTCCAATTATCAAATAATTTTATTTCACAGTCCTGTTATTATTTCATTTGCATTCTAAAATAAACACTGAAATAATGATGATTTGTTCAATTTCACTGAAGTTTGTATCATATCTTTTCTGAAGTGTAGTTAGAGTATTTACTAGAGATTTGTTTTTCACAATGACATGTTTTCAATAAAGATACACGCTGCACATTAAACAGGTAGGAATATTCTACACTCCCATCAAGAAAATGCTTACTCCAATTTTCCTCGCAATATGTGGAATACTTGGAGTATGTATATGCCAACTATTGATAGAGTTATAATTTTTTGAAACATATAAGAAAAAAATTGGTCAGGTGTGGTGGCTGATGCCTG
>NW_007184222.1:0-1341 GCF_000164805.1 Carlito syrichta
ATAAAACTGATGAATGCATCGGGCTTGGGAGCAGACTCCATATTAAATTGTAATGTTCATAGTAACAACTACAACTGCAGAAGACTGAGGGGGAGAGGAGGAGGCGAAAGACTGAAATTTCTGCAACTGACGCGCTGGGCAGAAAGAATAAACAAGGGGAAAAAAGATGTGTAAATACTGTTTGAAAATGGCAACCTGTTAATAATCATTGCATTCCTGAATACACAGGTAAATGATACCACCATTCCTTTCTACTTACGCTAAGCAAACCCAAGAAGCACAGGCATTGCATGCCTCTTTGAGGAAAAAGAGACCGATTGATAGTTGAATCTATATCTAAAACAAATCCCTGGAGTTGCCACCAAGAGCTTACAGATTTGGAAATCATATTCTTTTCTCACTAAGAAAGAAAACAGAAATTCTTTTGTCAATTGGAAATTCTTAGTTACTCTAGAAAGAATCGTCCTTCTACATATACATTGTTTTCTTTAAAGAAAAGAAAAACTAGTTATACATAAGCTTTTGGTCACAATTCAAAATATCTATTTGACATTTCTTCTCCCTGATGCCTTTTCTTTCAAGAAAAATCACACACACACACACACTCCAACACGAGAGATATGCATTATATAATATATATTCTGTATGAATTAGAAGATTCTTCCTCTCTTTAGTTCACATAGCGCAAAAAAGCACATATTGACTTGCATATTTTTCTATCCATCGTTAGCCTTTATTTTAAAATCAGACACCTGGCTTAACATTTTATGGAGAAAAGGTTAGAAGCCCATAACAACAAATCAGTAAGAGCATTGTAAAATATAGAATCACAGTATCATTATCACAGAAATTCTCTAAAATGTCTCTTTTTTAATTGATTGTAAAGTAATACTATCAGTTATAAAAGTAAAAATATTTTGTCATCCATGTTTGGAAAAGTTCAAGTCCATTTGCATTCATGTAATCTCAAAGAAAACATGAAAAAAAGGCCGTTACTACCCAAATGGATCAATTTTTTTCTTTCTTCACAAAATAAGGGATTTATCAAAACCACTTTTACATATCACAGACTTCTGAAAATGATATTTACAGCATGATTACTTGCTATTTCATTTGTTATTTTATATCAACTGACAAATTTTAACACATACACTTTTGCGCAATTACCAGGGGAAAAATAACCCAAACCAAATTAAAAAAACTACCATAGCTCAATATGTGTGGTGAAATTAGATACATCTGATCTACCTTTTATTCTTTTGGGTTGATCACTCCTTGTGTATCTTTTTCCATCAAATGAACTTCAGAGGTGGAAAACTACTTTTAACAAAAAGCATGTGC
>NW_007184223.1:0-797 GCF_000164805.1 Carlito syrichta
CGAGAGATATGCATTATTATAATATATATTCTGTATGAATTAGAAGATTCTTCCTCTCTTTAGTTCACATAGCGCAAAAAAGCACATATTGACTTGCATATTTTTCTATCCATCGTTAGCCTTTATTTTAAAATCAGACACCTGGCTTAACATTTTATGGAGAAAAGGTTAGAAGCCCTTAACAACAAATCAGTAAGAGCATTGTAAAATATAGAATCACAGTATCATTATCACAGAAATTCTCTAAAATGTCTCTTTTTTAATTGATTGTAAAGTAATACTATCAGTTATAAAAGTAAAACTATTTTGTCATCCATGTTTGGAAAAGTTCAAGTCCATTTGCATTCATGTAATCTCAAAGAAAACATGAAAAAAAAGGCCGTTACTACCCAAATGGATCAATTTTTTTCTTTCTTCACAAAATAAGGGATTTATCAAACCCACTTTTACATATCACAGACTTCTGAAAATGATATTTACAGCATGATTACTTGCTATTTCATTTGTTATTTTATATCAACTGACAAATTTTAACACATACACTTTTGCGCAATTACCAGGGGAAAAATAACCCAAACCAAATTAAAAAAACTACCATAGCTCAATATGTGTGGTGAAATTAGATACATCTGATCTACCTTTTATTCTTTTGGGTTGATCACTCCTTGTGTATCTTTTTCCATCAAATGAACTTCAGAGGAGGAAAACTACTTTTAACAAAAAGCATGTGCCTTAGAAATTTCAAATTCTAACAACCGGGCTTGGTGGCTCAGCCTGTAATCCCGCGCCTTGGGAGG
>NW_007184224.1:0-717 GCF_000164805.1 Carlito syrichta
TCGAGAAGTCAGAGAAGAGAGGCAATCAGGGGTATCCAAATAGGAAAACAGAAAGTCAAGTTATCTCTCTTTGCAGATGATATGATTGTGTACCTTGAAAACCCAAGAGAATCAGTCAAAAACCTCATTACACTGATAAAGGCCTTTAGCAAAGTCTCAGGTTACAAAATAAATGTACAAAAGACAATCGCATTTCTCTACAACAATAATAAACAAACAGAAACCCAAGTAAAAACCACAATTCCATTCACAATAGCCACAAAAAAATGAAATAACTTGGCATCTTCCTAACCAGAGACGTGAAAGACCTTTACAAGGAAAACTACAAAACACTGCTCAACGAAATCAAAGTTGACACAAACAAGTGGAAAAATATCCCATGCTTATGGACTAGATGAGTCAACATTGTGATGATGTCCATCTTTCCTAAGGCAATCTACAAATTCAATGCAATACCCATCAAATTACCAGAAAAATTCTTCTCAGACCTAGAAAAAACAATGCAGCAATTCACATGGAAACACAAACGTCCAAGAATAGCCAGAACAATCCTCAGCAAAGAAAAACAAAGCAGGTGGTATCACATTACCAGACTTCAAATTTTGCTATAAAGCTACAATCATCAAAACAGCTTGGTATTGGTATAGGAACAGGCATATAGATCAATGGAATAGAATTGAGATTCCAGAAGCAAAACGTCAATTTCTCAACCAACTC
>NW_007184225.1:0-780 GCF_000164805.1 Carlito syrichta
GATTCACCTCACTAGAAAGGACACCCACAGACTCAAAGTAAGAGGATGAGGAACTAATCTTCAGGCAAATGAAACACAAAAGAAAGGATGAGTCACGATCTTAATCTCAGACAAAATAGCCTTTAAGCTATCAAAAATTAAAAAAGATACAGAAGGTCATTACATAATGATAAAAGGTTCAATCCATAAACAAGAAATATCTATCCTAAACATATATGCACTGAACACAGGAAGATCAACTTTCATAAAGCAACTCCTAGGTAAACTAAAAAAAGATATCAACTCCAATATCATCATAGCTGGGAACTTTAATACCCCACTCACAACCCTAGCCAGATCATCAGGACAAAAAATCAGTAATGAGATCCAAAACCTCAATGTGACTCTTGATCAAATGGACTTAATTGATACCTACAGAACCCTCCATCCAAAGATCACAGAATACACATTCTACTCATCAATGCATGGAACATACTCTAAGATCGACCACATACTTGGTCATAAATCAAGCATAAACAAATTTAAAAGGACTGAAATTTTACCATGCACCTTCTCGGACCACAGTGGAATAAAAATAAACATTAACACCAACAAGGTCCCCCCAAAACCCACAAAGACATGGACACTATACAGCATGATGCTAAACAACTCCTGGGTCAATGATGAAATCAAAACAGAGATCAAGCCAGGCTCAGTGGCTCAGCCTGTAATCCCGTGCCTTTGGGAAGCTGAGGAGAGTGAATTGCCTGAGCCTGCGGGTTCGAGACCCGCCTGGGCAGC
>NW_007184226.1:0-761 GCF_000164805.1 Carlito syrichta
AAAAAGAAGTAGTGATTTCTCTTCAAATATGAGCATAAACAATGAAAGCAAAGTGTTTTTTTTAAAAAGATCCCTTTCATTTCTACTGCTGTCTGCCTTCTCAAGTTCTCTATCATTTCATCTATGAGAATTTAGTTGAGTATACTGACATGAGCATTTCTAAAAAAAACTGAGATTACCATAAAATTCCAAGGTTTAGTATATTTTTCATTACAATGACCTCTCTTGCCAGAGCCAATTTTTAATTTTTTCCCTACTGAGTTGTTTTGTCTTTTATACACTTCTGAGAGTTCTTTGTATATTATAGATATCTACCTAACTTACTATTGCTTTCTTTATGAACATACTTGTCTTGATTGCAGCATTTGTCTTTAGATTGTGTGGCACTTTGTGCCATACCAAGCGTTCCATATTTATGGAGCCTAGTGTACCCTCAGGATCTCCTTACATTCCCCCACCACCAGGTCCTGTATGCAGTCACCCAAATGTTCTTTCACTGAAAGGCATGACCCCTCAAGTCTGAACTCCACTCTTACTGTGTGCCACTGACCTGCGGGCCTGCTCATTCACCTACACCATGTGCACCCAATTCTGGTTGACATGACACGTGGCTAATATTCTGACATCCCATAGGCCTCTCTGATAGTCTTTTATTGATTAGTCTTGGGAGTTTTGTTTTCCACATAAATCATGTGGTATTTTTTTCCCAACAGTAAAAAACAAATAAAACTAATTTCCACTCGAATTTGAATTGCTAACTT
>NW_007184227.1:0-1107 GCF_000164805.1 Carlito syrichta
CTTCAAATATGAACATAAACAATGAAAGCAAAGTGTTTTTTTAAAAAGATCACTTTCATTTCTACTGCTGTCTGCCTTCTCAAGTTCTCTATCATTTCATCTATGAGAATTTAGTTGAGCATTTCTAAAAAAAACTGAGATTACCATAAAATTCCAAGGTTTAGTATATTTTTCATTACAATGACCTCTCTTGCCAGATCCAATTTTTAATTTTTTCCCTACTGAGTTGTTTTGTCTTTTATACACTTCTGAGAGTTCTTTGTATATTATAGATATCTACCTAACTTACTATTGCTTTCTTTATGAACATACTTGTCTTGATTGCAGCATTTGTCTTTAGATTGTGTGGCACTTTGTGCCATACCAAGCGTTCCATATTTATGGAGCCTAGTGTACCCTCAGGATCTCCTTACATTCCCCCACCACCAGGTCCTGTGTGCAGTCACCCAAATGTTCTTTCACTGAAAGGCATGACCCCTCAAGTCTGAACTCCACTCTTACTGTGTGCCACTGACCTGCGGGCCTGCTCATTCACCTACACCATGTGCACCCAATTCTGGTTGACATGACACGTGGCTAATATTCTGACATCCCATAGGCCTCTCTGATAGTCTTTTATTGGTTAGTCTTGGGAGTTTTGTTTTCCACATAAATCATGTGGTATTTTTTTCCCAACAGTAAAAAACAAATAAAACTAATTTCCACTCAAATTTGAATTGCTAACTTGGGAGAATGTATACTTTCATCATTATTGTTTCTTTCACTTTTCTATCAAGTATTTGATATGTCTTTCTGTTTCTGAAATATGGTACATTTTCATCGTTCTTATTAGATGGGTCTTGCAGTTTACTTGTTAAATCTAACTGTAGTTATTTTATAGTTCTTTTCATTGTTGTGACAGAAAATTTTCTTGTTTCTATTTCTGTGAGTTTATTGCAACTACGGAGAAGCTATCAATTTTATCTAAATGTGGCTATCTCACCATATTCTCTTATTAATTTTATTGTATATAACCTGACTCTCTCGAGTTTCCTAGATGTACGATCATACTTGCTAGGACTGCTAGAAAAACGGTAAATAATTTGGCAGTATAAAATAGCAACAGGA
>NW_007184228.1:0-1164 GCF_000164805.1 Carlito syrichta
TAGTTAACTCACATGATCAGTCGGCTCACTCGCCAGCTGACTCGTTAAGTCAGCTCACCTGTTGGCTCACTTGTTGGCCAACTAGTTAAGTCAGCTAACCAGTTGGCCAACTAGTCAGCCAACTTGAAGTGGACAAGTTCACTCAGCTAAATAGTCAGACTACTAGTTAGGCCAACTAACAAGTCAGTGAAATACTCAGCTGACTACTTACATCAGCAAACCAGCAGACAACTAGTTACCAAGCAAACTAGTGGGCCAACTCGTCATTCAACTCGTTGACCCAGCTAGCTAGTCGGCCGACTAGTGGTCCAACTTGTTAAGCCAGCTAACAAGTCAGCAGAGTAGTCAGACAACGTGTTAAATGAGCTAAGTAGTAAGCCAACTCGTCAGCTAAAATGTCACTTTAGATAACTCGTTAACCAAGTAGTCAAGCCAGCTGCTTAACTCGTTTCCAAACAAGTTAAGACAGTTAGCTAACTCATTAACCAACTCATTAAGTCAGCTGGCTATCTCGTTATCCAAGTAAAGTAAGCTATCTAAGTCAGCTAGCTAAATAGCTATCTGGCTTAGTCAACTAGCTCAATAGTTAGCTAATTATTTAAGTCAGTTTCTTAAGTCTGCTTCCTAACTAGTAAGCTAATTAGTGGTGGGTCATTATGTATTGTCATGTAAATAAAGTCTTACTAGGAGTGTAAATACATAGGCTTGAATAAGGGCTACAGCTAGTTCTAGGACTGTTAGTAGTATAAGAATAATAAATGTTGTTGATGCTGCAATAGTATTAATTGATGATAGGACTAGAGTAGCTCCTCCAATTAAGTGTATGAGTAAGTGGCTAACAAGCTGACTTAAATAGTAGCAGACTAGCAAGCTAGCTGATTTAACCTGCTTATTAAGCCAGTTATTCAGCTAGTTAAATAGTTAACTAACTATTTATTTCAGGTAGTTAAGTCAGCTAGCTAACTAGTTAAGTCACCCAGTTAAGTCAGTTAGCTAAATATATATCAGCTGGCTAAGTCATCTAGTTAAGTCAGCTTCCTAAATTAGCTGGTTAATACAGCTAGCTAAATAGTGAGCTAATGGGTTTACATCAGCAGGTTGAGTCATGTAGTTAGCTAGTTAACTAATGGGTTAAATAAGCTGGTTGAGTCAGATAGCTAGTTA
>NW_007184229.1:0-809 GCF_000164805.1 Carlito syrichta
ACTTCCCCTTCCCACCAAAAGAAATTGGAAAGCTATGGAAATAAATGGATTTGCTTTTCAATACTTAGCAATAGAGGGTTAGCCCATCACTGTTTCGAGAAAACAGCTTTTCACTTTTTTACTAGAATTTTAAAATGCTGAGATCTACTTAAAGATATGTTCTGTCCCCTTGAGCAAAAGAACACTTAGCCATGAATTCTCCCTACACCTCTATACCTGCTCCTAAGCTTCCCAGTACTAAACGTTTCTCAGCCATTCCATATGTGAACAAAGACCAGGCAATGAAAATAATGTCCTTAAGTCTCAGGGTAATTTGTGAAAAGACTGCATTGTCACAATTATTTAAGGGAAAAAAATACACACACAAACTCACGCATATATGCATATAAACTTGTAATATAATAAAAGTTAGTTTAAAGACCTTAAGAGAAAGTATGAAGTGTATAACATAACACTTCTGGGAGTTTCAGCCTTAGGCAGTCAAACACCAAGGCAGTATTTTATGAACTGAAGATATTCTGGGGAGGGGCATCCACACAGAAGGCAAGTACTCATTATTCTAGTTTCTTCTGGAAGTAGTATCCTTATTTATCTTATTTTAAACACATATTTAAAGTCATATTTATTTGCTTCTAAATCTCTATTTTCCATGAGATCTTGCTCTTGCTAAGTGGGTTTTTCTGGAGGCATTTTTCAAAAGCATAAACCCCTAAGTTGATGAATAGTATTCTGGTATGTCATTAAACAAAATGTATGGATACCTTGGGGCTTAATAATATAATTTAATGTAATAAAATAAAGTTTACTGG
>NW_007184230.1:0-697 GCF_000164805.1 Carlito syrichta
CTGCTGGCGTCTGCCTCCCGACATGCTGGGATGATGAGGGAGAGCCCTCAAGCCCAGCGTTGATCCTTCATCGATAATGAATCAGAAGGCTGGGTGCGATGGCCAAAGCCTGGAATCCCCATGTTTGGGAGGCTGTATCGGGATAATAGCTGTAGCCCAGGAACTCAAGACCTGTCTGGGCCATGCAGGGAGACCCTGTCTTCGCACCCATCAAAACGATGGGGTCGTGTTGCCCATCGTCTGGCCACTCCAGAGGCTGGGGTGGAAGGATTGCTATAGCCCATAATTTCGAGGCTGGTGGTGAATGAATGTTGTGTCCCCCAGCCCCAGCCTGGACCACAGAGCCAGACCCTGTCTCTAATAACTTAAGAATTGTACACAGATTCTCAACTGCACATGGCGTGTTCAAAGGGAGACTGGCTTTAGAGCCAGAAAAAATGGCACTGGGTGGAAAGAAATGTCCCTGGATTTGCATGTGTCCTTGGCATTTTTTGGTGTAAGGTCCTCGTTACTGAGTAAGAGAGCTGGCCTGCCTGGGGCACATTTCTCAACCTGGAGAGGAACCCCACCAGGGAGTGTCAGGAAGTCCCACACTAAAGTGGGGGCAGACATTTTTGAGGGTTTGGGGTTGGTAGGTGCCAAGCTTGGGGGACCCTCATGTGTCAGGGTTGAGGGAGAAGGTCTGAGGGCAGGTTTG
>NW_007184231.1:0-953 GCF_000164805.1 Carlito syrichta
GCCCCAGCCTGGACCACAGAGCCAGACCCTGTCTATAATAATTTAAGAATTGTACACAGATTCTCAACTGCACATGGCGTGTTCAAAGGGAGACTGGCTTTAGAGCCAGAAAAAATGGCACTGGGTGGAAAGAAATGTCCCTGGATTTGCATGTGTCCTCAGTGTTTTTTGATGTAAGGTCCTCGTTACTGAGTCAGAGGGCTGGCCTGCCTGGGGCACATTTCTCAACCTGGAGAGGAACCCCACCAGGGAGTGTCAGGACGTCCCACACTAAAGTGGGGGGCAGACATTTTTGAGGGTTTGGGGTCGGTAGGTGCCAAGCTTGGGGGACCCTCATGTGTCAGAGTTGAGGGAGAAGGTCTGAGGGCAGGTTTGCAGGATTTCTTTGTTGACTTAGATTTTCTTTATTTTATTTTTCTTTCTTTCTTTCTTTCTTTCTTTCTTTCTTTCTTTCTTTCTTTCTTTCTTTCTTTCTTTCTTTCTTTCTCTCTCTCTCTCTTTCTTTCTTTCTCTTTTTCTTTCTTTCCTTTCCTCATTAGGTTTCCCAGGTTGCTCTCAAACCACTCAACTCGGGCATTCCTCTCAGCCTCAGCCACCCAAACTGCTGCAATCACAGGTTTTCCATTTGGTCGACATCCTAGTTTCCTACCTAGTCTTGAACTGCGGGCCTGAGATGATCCTCCTGCCAAGGCCTGCCTTCACCCAAGGTTTTCTGGTTTTGAATTGGCATCGAGGTGGGGGCTTGCTGTGGTGTCCAGCCTGGTCTCAGCTCCTGGGCTCTGGCCTTCTTCCTGTCTTGACCTCTCCGAGTGCCAAGGAGACAGGCATGAGTCGCCCTGCCCCCTATGGTGGTTTGAGAGTCACACCCTCTCTTTCTCTGAGGAGACACCTGGGTGGAGTGAGTAGATTCACCCTGGGGATGGAGGCGACTGGTGGAGTGGATGCCCTATTGG
>NW_007184232.1:0-638 GCF_000164805.1 Carlito syrichta
CTCTCTCTCTCTCTCTTTCTTTCTTTCTTTCTCTTTTTCTTTCTTTTCTTTCCTCATTAGGTTTCCCAGGTTGCTCTCAAACCACTCAAATCGGGCATTCCTCTCAGCCTCAGCCACCCAAACTGCTGCAATCACAGGTTTTCCATTTGGTCGACATCCTAGTTTCCTACCTAGTCTTGAACTGTGGGCCTGAGATGATCCTCCTGCCAAGGCCTGCCTTCACCCAAGGTTTTCTGGTTTTGAATTGGCATTGAGGTGGGGGCTTGCTGTGGTGTCCAGCCTGGTCTCAGCTCCCGGGCTCTGGCCTTCTTCCTGTCTTGGCCTCTCCGTGTGCCTAGGAGACAGGCATGAGTTGCCCTGCCCCCTATGGTGGTTTGAGAGTCACACCCTCCCTTTCTCTGAGGAGACACCTGGGTGGAGTGAGTAGATTCACCCTGGGGATGGAGGCGACTGGTGGAGTGGATGCCCTATTGGAGACATGCCCCTGCACAAGGTGCTTCCCTGGGGTGGGCTCGGCAGATGATTATGGCTGCCCTCTCTGGGGTCCTGGGTCATCTGAGGGGAGTGGGCCTCGTGGTTGGGACCTGAGAGTGTGTGAAGGCTTGTGGGGGCCTCATGCCTGTCACCCTGGCTCTTTG
>NW_007184233.1:0-1017 GCF_000164805.1 Carlito syrichta
AATCCAGGGAGTCTTGATCAGAACCTTCTCGATTGCTCAGGAAGCTTTTGGTAACACTGGCCTCAAGAAGCAATGTTCAGGGTATTGTTCTTCTAGAAAGTCCTTGGTCCCTGTGCACATCTGGCTCCTTCCCCAGTCATCTAACTGTTCAGGGCCGGGCTCGTTGGCTCAGCCTGTAATCCCATGCCTTTGGGAGGCTGAGGTGAGTGGATTGTCTGAGGCCGCGGGTTTGAGAACCGCCTGGGCAACTTGGTGAGACCTAATCTCTACAATAAATCAAAACTTAGCCAGGCGTGGTAGCGCGTGCCTGTAGTTCCAGCTACTTGGAAGACTGAGGCGGAAGAATTGCTGGAGCCCAGCAGGTCAAGGCTGCGGTGGCCGGGAGCAGCCACTGCACTCCAGTCTGGGCAACAGAGACTCCAACTCAAAACAAACAAACAGTTCAGGGGTCTTTCAGGGTCTCCCCAGAGAGGATCTCTCTCTCTCTCTCTCTCTCTCTCTCTCGCCTACACTGACAAAGTGGCATCCTCCTCGACACTCCAAATGTGCTGGAGCCCTTCCTTACACAGATAAACCTCTCAATGGCAGGTTTTTCTGGAAACCTCTCACAATGGCAGGGTTTTTTTTAAAAAAATAAATTAAAAACAAGCAGCCCAACAGCTTTTTAGTGGGGAGAGACAAAGTGTTGTCTGTATTTCTCCCTTCTGCGATTTCTACTCAGTTGATTTAACCCCTGTCACATCCGCCTGCTCCTTTCTGCATGGAATATGCTGTTGTCTCTCCTCTTTCTGTCTTTCTTTCTTTCTTTTTTTTGAGTTAGAGTCTCATTCCACTCCATTGCCCGGGCTGGAGTGTAGTGGCACTCTCATGGCCACCACAGCTTCGGCCTGCTGGACAACAGGTGCGCACCACCACACCCAGGTAATTTTTTGGCTGGTGTCACACCCCTAGAATCAGGCAATCCTCTCACCTCTGACTCCCACAGTGCTGGAATTACAGGTGTGAGTCATCATGCCT
>NW_007184234.1:0-1018 GCF_000164805.1 Carlito syrichta
AATTTCTGCAACTGACGCGCTGGGCAGAAAGAATAAACAAGGGGAAGAAAGATGTGTAAATACTGTTTGAAAATGGCAACCTGTTAATAATCATTGCATTCCTGAATACACAGGTAAATGATACCACCATTCCTTTCTACTTACGCTAAGCAAACCCAAGAAGCACAGGCATTGCATGCCTCTTTGAGGAAAAAGAGACCGATTGATAGTTGAATCTATATCTAAAACAAATCCCTGGAGTTGCCACCAAGAGCTTACAGATTTGGAAATCATATTCTTTTCTCACTAAGAAAGAAAACAGAAATTCTTTTGTCAATTGGAAATTCTTAGTTACTCTAGAAAGAATCGTCCTTCTACATATACATTGTTTTCTTTAAAGAAAAGAAAAACTATTTATACATAAGCTTTTGGTCACAATTCAAAATATCTATTTGACATTTCTTCTCCCTGATGCCTTTTCTTTCAAGAAAATCACACACACACACACACTCCAACACGAGAGATATGCATTATATAATATATATTCTGTATGAATTAGAAGATTCTTCCTCTCTTTAGTTCACATAGCGCAAAAAAGCACATATTGACTTGCATATTTTTCTATCCATCGTTAGCCTTTATTTTAAAATCAGACACCTGGCTTAACATTTTATGGAGAAAAGGTTAGAAGCCCATAACAACAAATCAGTAAGAGCATTGTAAAATATAGAATCACAGTATCATTATCACAGAAATTCTCTAAAATGTCTCTTTTTTTAATTGATTGAAAAGTAATACTATCAGTTATAAAAGTAAAAATATTTTGTCATCCATGTTTGGAAAAAGTTCAAGTCCATTTTGCATTCATGTAATCTCAAAGAAAAACATGAAAAAAAGGCCGTTACTACCCAAATGGGATCAATTTTTTTTCTTTCTTCACAAATAGGGGATTTATCAAAACCACTTTTTACATATCACAGACTTCTGAAAATGATATTAACAGCATGATTACTTGCTATTTCATTTGTTATTTATATCA
>NW_007184235.1:0-1084 GCF_000164805.1 Carlito syrichta
AGCTTACAGATTTGGAATCATATTCTTTTTCTAAGAAAGAAAACAGAAATTCTTTTGTCAATTGGAAATTCTTAGTTACTCTAGAAAGAATCGTCCTTCTACATATACATTGTTTTCTTTAAAGAAAAGAAAAACTAGTTATACATAAGCTTTTGGTCACAATTCAAAATATCTATTTGACATTTCTTCTCCCTGATGCCTTTTCTTTCAAGAAAATCACACACACACACACACTCCAACACGAGAGATATGCATTATATAATATATATTCTGTATGAATTAGAAGATTCTTCCTCTCTTTAGTTCACATAGCGCAAAAAAGCACATATTGACTTGCATATTTTTCTATCCATCGTTAGCCTTTATTTTAAAATCAGACACCTGGCTTAACATTTTATGGAGAAAAGGTTAGAAGCCCTTAAAAACAAATCAGTAAGAGCATTGTAAAATATAGAATCACAGTATCATTATCACAGAAATTCTCTAAAATGTCTCTTTTTTAATTGATTGTAAAGTAATACTATCAGTTATAAAAGTAAAAATATTTTGTCATCCATGTTTGGAAAAGTTCAAGTCCATTTGCATTCATGTAATCTCAAAGAAAACATGAAAAAAAGGCCGTTACTACCCAAATGGATCAATTTTTTTCTTTCTTCACAAAATAAGGGATTTATCAAAACCACTTTTACATATCACAGACTTCTGAAAATGATATTTACAGCATGATTACTTGCTATTTCATTTGTTATTTTATATCAACTGACAAATTTTAACACATACACTTTTGCGCAATTACCAGGGGAAAAATAACCCAAACCAAATTAAAAAAACTACCATAGCTCAATATGTGTGGTGAAATTAGATACATCTGATCTACCTTTTATTCTTTTGGGTTGATCACTCCTTGTGTATCTTTTTCCATCAAATGAACTTCAGAGGAGGAAAACTACTTTTAACAAAAAGCATGTGCCTTAGAAATTTCAAATTCTAACAACCGGGCTTGGTGGCTCAGCCTGTAATCCCGCGCCTTGGGAGGCTGAGGTGAGAGGATTGCCTGATCCTGCGGGTTCAAGACCCGCCTGGG
>NW_007184236.1:0-712 GCF_000164805.1 Carlito syrichta
GTAGGTAGTCTGACCTTTCTCTCTTGCTGTCTTTAGGATTTTTTTCTTTTATACCTACTTTGTGTAGGCAAATTACTATGTGTCTAGGAGTTGGTCTTCTTATTTGTTGTCTTGCAGGGGTTCTCTGAATCTCTTGTGTTTGAATAGTTGCATCACTGATGAGATGAGGGAAGTTTCCTTGGATAATTTCAAGGAATGTTTGTTCTAGGGTGGTCTCTATCTCTCTATCTGCCTCAGGGATTCCAATTAATCTTAGGTTCAGCCTCTTGAAATAATTGCTGATCTCTTAGAGGTTTAGTTCTGTCTTTTTTTTTTTTTTTTTTCATTAATCAGTATTTTTTATTATGGTTTTGTGGGGTACAGTTAAGGGTTAGCTGTACAATGACGTTTCATTCAGGCACCCTGTAGATAAGAAGTGTTTTCCCATCCCCCGACAGATATTTGCTACTGTTAATCCCATCCCCCTCCCCCCCATAGTTTCCCAGTACCATCCGTCATTTTCTCATAGTATTGCATTGGATGTTCAAGGTCCATTATATGAGTGAGAACATGTGATATTCAGATTTTTGTTTTTGTGAGAGGTCACTCAGTATTATAGACTCTAGTTCCATCCAGGTTGCAGCGAAATTCATGATTTTGTTCTTTTTTATGGCTGCGTAGTATTCCATCGTGTATATGTACCACATTTTTTTAATCCAGTCCTCTTTTGATG
>NW_007184237.1:0-661 GCF_000164805.1 Carlito syrichta
CTAGTTGCATCACTGATGAGATGAGGGAAGTTTCCTTGGATAATTTCAAGGAATGTTTGTTCTAGGGTGGTCTCTATCTCTCTATCTGCCTCAGGGATTCCAATTAATCTTAGGTTCAGCCTCTTGAAATAATTGCTGATCTCTTAGAGGTTTAGTTCTGTCTTTTTTTTTTTTTTTTTTCATTAATCAGTATTTTTTATTATGGTTTTGTGGGGTACAGTTAAGGGTTAGCTGTACAATGACGTTTCATTCAGGCACCCTGTAAATAAAAAGTGTTTTCCCATCCCCCGACAAATATTTGCTACTGTTAATCCCATCCCCCTCCCCCCCATAGTTTCCCAGTACCATCCGTCATTTTCTCATAGTATTGCATTGGATGTTCAAGGTCCATTATATGAGTGAGAACATGTGATATTCAAATTTTTGTTTTTGTGAGAGGTCACTCAGTATTATAGACTCTAGTTCCATCCAGGTTGCAGCGAAATTCATGATTTTGTTCTTTTATATGGCTGCGTAGTATTCCATCGTGTATATGTACCACATTTTTTTAATCCAGTCCTCTTTTGATGGGCAGCATGGTTTGTTTCCAGGTTCTTGCTATTGTGAACAATGCTGCGATAAACATACGTGTGCAGGTATCTTTTTATAGAGTGATTTGTGT
>NW_007184238.1:0-414 GCF_000164805.1 Carlito syrichta
ATATTTATGCATGTATGTATGTATGTATTTATGTATTTATTTTTTAGTTGGAGTCTCACTCTGTCACTCAAGCTGGAGTGCAGTGGCACACTCACAGCCAACCCAGTGTTGACCTCCTGGGCTCCGGTGATCCTTCCACCTCAGCCTTCCAAGTAGCCAAAACTACAGATGCATACTACCATGCCCAGCTAATTTTTTTTTTTTGAGGGCGTCTTCCCCAGTAGGTAGTCTGACCTTTCTCGCTCACTGCCTTTGGGATTTTTTATTTTATATCTACTTTGTGTAAGCAAATTACTGTGTCTAGGAGTTGGTCTTTTCATTTGATGCCTTGCAGAGGTTTTCTAAATCTCTTTTGGGTGACCACATCTCTGACAAGGGAAGTTTTCTTGGATAACTTCATGAAATATTTGTTCC
>NW_007184239.1:0-4059 GCF_000164805.1 Carlito syrichta
CTTTTTGATAGATTCTCTTGGGTTTTCAAGGTACACAATCATATCGTCTGCAAAGAGAGATACCTTGACTTCCTCTTTTCCTATTTGGATACCCCTGATTGCCTCCTCTTCTCTGATTGATTGAGCCAGGACTTCCAATACTATGTTGAACAGGAGAGGTGAGAGTGGGCATCTTTGTCTTGTTCCAGTTTTCAGGGGAAATGGTTCCAATTTTTGTCCATTTAGGAGTATGCTGGCTGTGGGTTTCTTGTAGATGGCTTTTACTATTTTGAGGTATGTTCCCCGTATGCCTAGATGTTCGAGGGTTTTTATCAAGAAGGGGTGCTGGATTTTATCAAAAGCTTTTTCTGCATCTAATGATATAATCATGTGGTTTTTGTTTTGACATCTGTTGATGTATTTAATTACATTTATGGTTTTACGAATGTTGAACCTGAATTCGGCTAACAACCTTTGGAGAGGGCTCAGAGCCTCAGATGAGACCCGATGCCCAATTGATACTTTGACTGCAGCCTCGAAAGATCCTGAGCAAGAGACTCCTGACCTCTGGAAACTGTGAGGTAGACTATATGTGCTGTTGTAAGCCACTAAGTTTGCAGTAATTTGTTACAAGTGTCAGTTCCTTCCTGCCAGCTCAGATTATCTTCCCAGCCCTTTATCAGGGTCTAGAGCCCCGGATACCCTGAGAATCCTTGCAGATGATCCTCTCATCAACCACTGTAAAGGATCGTTTCATTCAGCTGCCGACCTGTTCCCAAAGTTGGTCGTCAACGAATGTTCTATTTGCCCTACGTTTAATATAATTATCAATGTCATTTGCATGACACCGAGTCAAGGCTCAGCCTGTCACAGGCCCCAGATTATCCAGAGCTGCTTTTCTGGGAATGGCTGTATCCATGCCTCATGCAGGCTGCCTCCTCCCACACAAATTATCTGTAATTTCCACACCTCCATGCTTTCTGTGGCCCTGGTTAAAGCCAGGACTTGTGTGGGACTGAGACACACTGTTATTTTCAAAGCAGTCAGGCCAGGCTACAGGAAGCTGGTTTCTGTGGCCCTGGTTAAAGCCAGGACTTGTGTGGGACTGAGACACACTGTTATTTTCAAAGCAGTCAGGCCAGGCTACAGGAAGCTGCAGGAACAGCAGGTGAGACCTGGTTTGTCTTGACTGTGACAACTGCAAGTAGGGGGGGTAGGGGAGGGTAGGCAGAGGGGATGCAGGTATCCACCTCAAAAGGAACTACAGCCAGATTGAAGGCAGTGGATGTGCACAGGGTAGAGCATGTGCAATATGACTCTTGAACACACTCAATATGACCTGTTTGTAGAATACACAGGAGGGTCCTTTCTGCAGCAGAAGAATACTGTGCACAAATGCCAGGTGTGCAGATGGAGTAGGGTGGGGACAGAAATGCAGAAATAAGAAAACCCAGTCCTGTGGAGAGGGAAGAGTTGGGCTGAGAAAGGAAACATTTCCTTCTCCTTCAGCCAGGGGCCCCTGCAGGGTACCCATATCCCTTGAGTAACAGCTGAGTCCCCAGGGAAGGGACTACAGAAGGGGAACAGGAAGTGTCCCTCTGTCTGACAAAAACTGCCTGACAGTGATAAAGCTGTGGCACCTCAGACAAGCCTGCTGCCTGCCTGAGATTCTTCAGGAGAGAAAAACATCTCTATCTTGGTAGAATAGAGGTGCTTTCACACTGCAGATCTGTGGACAGGGCATGTGCGTACACATGGATCCTATGTATTGGATGGAAATGCTTATGTGTTGTATGCAGAGTACACTCAGGTGTAGCAATTAGTGTGCGTACTTGGGCATTTGCTCATCTGGGCATGAGGACCCATTTGAATATTCATGTACACAGGGAAAGGAGACCAAGATGCCTTTGACTCTGCACACGTATCTGTTGCTTTTACTCGGGCTTCAATGAATTGCTTCTTCCATCCACCCCATCCCCAACACACACATACTCTCTAACTCCCTAGAAGCATGTCTCCCCTTCTAAGAGTTGTGATTCCAAGGAGAGAGAACAGGGCTAAAAGTCCAGGGACCTGGCATGTGGCCCCAACTCTGCCACTAGTCTTGCAATTGAATACATCATTTCTGTTCCCTGAGCCTCAGTTTCTTCATCTGTGAGATGGGGTGATAAATGGTCAAGTTTACCCTTAGAATTTAGGGTCCAAGTCCCTTGTCCCCTGGCCCCACTTGTCCCACTCCTGACAGCCCTTCTCCCTCTGCTCATCCTCATCCATTGCCTGGGGTGGGCAGGGGACAGAGAAGACTCAGGCCCCTCTGAGGAGTTCCTGGATGTCTCTGAAGATGGGTCTTCCTCTATTCCAGGCCTTTTGTGAGGCTGCTTTCAGGGATTGCTAGAACATCTGCTACACTGACCATCATGGATCTAGGCAGCCCAGATTTTATTCCCTGGGTTTCTCAGATGATCTCTAGGGTCCTGGGACACGGGTCTATTGTGTAGCTGAAAAGGCTCTAGAAGGCATTGATTCATCCAGGGAGGTTCCTGGATGAGAGGGCAGAGGATAAGGGAACACCTGACCCTCGGGAGCCTGCCTCTGGGGTGGGCGGTTTCCCAGGGGAGTTCCACCCTGCCTCTGAAGCACCTCCACAGCCTGTGTATAGGGGAGGAAGAGGCCTTTATGGGGCAGCTGGCATGGCTTACATTCCTTCATAGGGCTGAGCTTCTGTTGCTTGCCCGTTGCATCTCAATGGTTTCCAGGCCTCCCAGGAAGCACTGCCAGAGGTACCTGGGGCTCCTGAGAGCCTCCCTGGCCATTTGATCCCAGTGCAGATGCAGGAGGTAAGCATAGGGTCTTCAGAATGAAGATCTTCCAAAGAAGGGAACACACATGTCACAGTCTGGTCCACACCATTCCCTGAATAGGAATTAAATGGGCCAATACACAACATCAGTGACTCCCTACCCTTTCCATGCCCTGGAGAATCTAGAAAAGGAAAACATGTATATGCCTGCTGGGGAAAATGGAAAAGGCTGCTTATAGTTATCCAGGAGGCTGGGGGAGACTACCTCAGGATACCTCTAATCTGCTCTAGACATACAAGCACGCCATCTTGGGACACTCACATGCAAAGCATTTAGCAGAGGGCTTATGACAGCAGTTCTCAGCCCTATCTCCCTTGAGATGAGAATGCCCCGGGGAGCTTTAAAAAATTCTTTTGCCCAGGCCTCACCACAGACCAATTGTCTGATTATCTTGGATGGTGAGGCCTGGGCTTGGGTATTTTTTAAAACTTCCTCAGAGGATTCTACAGTACCAAGAGTGTGAGAAGCACTGGCCCAAGTCATGGTGTTTATGATAAAGCACGTGTGTCCTTGCATGTGCTGTTCTTGCCTGAGCAGAATAAGGGGGGAGGTGGGCTGGGGTGGTGTGGGGTGTGTTGGGGTTGGGGGCCAGGAGTCATGGAAGGCACTGCTGCTCAGGATAGATGAATGCTGAGTAAGGTGGCCTGGCATCCGTCTCCCTCTGCCACATCTCAGAAAATTGAATTAAAACTCATATTTTTCAGCTGCTGCCTGCCTGGCTGGCTGGTTGGCTTGTGGGAGGGAGTGAGGCGGTAAGCACCTCAGAGTAGGGAAAAGCTGATGAGGAGACTCCTGTCTGCTTCCCTGGGAGAGAGACGGCAGCCCAAGGGGTCTTCTGGGAGAAGAATTTCTGGGGTGGTCTCAAAGCCCAGCAAGTAGAATGGGAATGGTAGGCTGGGTAACTTGGAAGGTCAAGGTGAGATCTTGAGGTGAAGCTGACTTTCTGGGTGAGTGAGTGGGGGAAGCAGAGAAGAGGAAGACCCTGGCCCCGTCCTTGGGGTGGCCCCATCTGGGTAACAGAACTGGTATAGCTCCCACTCATGAAGAGCCAGGATTGTTTGGGAAAACCAGAGTGGCATGTCTGAAACAGGCAAAAAACAGTGCAGGACACAAACGCTTGGCCTAGGCTTCCAGAATTATGGGGGCTGCTTACAAGATAGAAGGACACCAAGTTGGGAACTAGGATGTGGGGATTAGTGCCCAACCTGATAAGAAGGCT
>NW_007184240.1:0-3070 GCF_000164805.1 Carlito syrichta
TAAGGCAGCTCACCCATCGGTCATTCGACAACCAACTAGTTACATCTTCTCACGGGTTGACTCAAATGCCTCTGCCTAGTTAAGTCTTCTGATCAATCAGCTCACTCACCAGCTGACTAAACTTAGCTGACCAGTCAGCTCACTCAACAGCCGAATAGTTAAGTCAGCTGACCAGTCAGCTAACTCACCAGCCAACTAGTTAATTCAGCTGAGCAGTTGGCTCACTAGCCAGCTGACTAGTTAAATCAGCTAACCGGTCAGCCGACTAGCTGGTCAACTAGTTATGTCAGCTAACCTGTCAGCAGACTAGATGACAAATTTGTCAGCTGAGAAGTTAGCTCAGCTATCTAATTGGCAGACTAGTTAGGCCAGGCAACTAGTCAGTAAACTAGTCAGCTAAATAGTTAGGTCAGGAAACCAGCCAGACAACTAGTTAACCGTGCTAACTAGTGGGCCAACTCATCAGTGAACTCGCCGACCCTGCTAACTAGTAGGCCGACTAGTAGGCCACCTTGTTAAGCCAGTTAACAAGTGGGCCGTGGAACCAGCCAACCTGTTAAACCAGCTAACTAGTCGGCCAACTCATCAGCCAACAGGCTAAGTCACCAAGCTAACTCGTAAACTAACTAGTTAAGTCAGCTAGTTAACTCAATTTCCAACTAGTTAGAACAGTTAGCTAACTGGTTAACCAACTCATTAAGTCAGCTAGCTATCTCATTTGCCAACCAGTTAAGTCAGTTAGCTAAGTCTGCTAGCTAACCAGCTAGCAGGCTAGTTCAGCTAGCTCACTAGACAGCTAACTATTTAAGTCAGGTAATTAAGTCTGCTACCTAACTAGTTAGGTAATTACATAAGCCAGCTAGTGATACAGCAAGTTCAATAATTTGCTAACTATTTAATTCAGGTAGGTAAGTAGCTAGCTAAATAGTCAAGTCAGTCAGTTAAGTCAGCAAAATAAGTACTTAGGTCAGCTAGCTAAGTCAGCTAGTAAAGTCAGCTTTCTAAATTAGTCAGCTGGTTAAGACACCTAGCTAGCTAGTTAGCTAACAGGTTAAGTCAGCAGGTTGAATCAGGTAGTTAGATAGTTAACTGAAGAGATCAGTCAGCTGATTGAGTCAGCTAGCTAGCTAATTAGCAAACGGGTTGTGTCAGCTGGTTGAGTAGGCTAGCTGTCTAGTTAGCTAACGAATTAAGTCCACAGGATGAGTCAGTTAGCTAGCTAATTAGTTATCGAGTTGTCAGCTGATTGTGTCAGCTAGGTAGCTTGTTAGCTAATGACTTAAGTCAGATAATTAAGTCACCTAGCTAGTATGTTAGATAACGAGTAAGTTAACTAGTTAGCTAGCTATTGAAGACAGCTAACTAGATATGCTGCTAACTATTTAAATCTGCTTGCTAGCTGGAATCTAGCAAGTTAGCTAACTATTTAAGTCACCTGGCAAGCTATGTAGTTAGCTATTTAGCTAACTATTTATGTTAGATGGCTAGCTAGGTAGCTTGCTAGTTGTCAATTAGTTAAGTCAGCTGGCTAGGCAGCTGGTTTGCTAGGTAGTGAGCTAGTTTAGTCAGTGGATAGAGACCTGGATATCTGGTTCAAATCATCTAGTTAAGAGAACTGGCTAATCAACTGGCAAGGTAGGTAGCTAGCTAGATTAGTTAGCTAGATAACTAAATGGCTACCTGGTGATGTCAGCGAGTTAAGTCAGCTGGCTAACCAACTGCATAGCTGGTTAAGTCAGCTAGTTTAGTCAGTTGTCTAGCCAGCTGGCTAGGTAGGTAGCTAGCTAGATAAGTCAGCTTGCTAGCAAGCAGGCTAGCTGTTCAATTCACCTAGTTAAGTCAGCTGGCTAGGCTACTGGCTACGTAGGTAGCTAGCTAGTTAAGTGAACTGGCTAGCCAGCTTGCTATCTTAAGTAGTCTAGGTAATGCAGATGGCTAGACAACTGGCTAGATAGGTAGCCTATTGGTTAAGTCAGCTGGCTAGGCATCTGACTGGTTGGTTAAGTCACCTAGTTAAGTCAGCTGGCAACCAGCTGCGTAGCTAGTTATGTCAATACAATAAGTCATTTGGTTATTTAACTGGTTAGCTACTTTAAAAGTTAATTAAGTAAGATGGCTAGCCATCTGGATAGCTAGTTATTTCAGCTAGTTAAGTCAGGTGGCTAGCTAGGAAACAAGCTACATAAGACTGCTCGTTATGTCAGCTAACTAGCCAGTTAGGTCAGCTAGTTAAGTCAGCTGGATACCTAGATAACAAGATAGGTAGCTAGCTTGTTAAGCTAGCTATTTAAGCCAGCTAACCAGCTAGTTATATAGCTGGTTAAGTCAGCTTGCTAGCTAGTTAAGTCAGTGACTTAAGTCAGCTGGAGAGCCAGCTGCCTAGCTGGGTAACTAGCTAGTTAAGTCAGCTGGCTAGTCAGTTAACTAGCTAGTTAAATAACCTAGTTATATCAACTCAATAGCCAGCTGTTTAGCTAGGTAGCTGGTTAGTTAAGTCAGCTGGCAAGCCAGCAGACTATGTAGGTAGCTAGCAAGTTAAATCAGCTGGCTATCCAGCTGGCTATCTAGGTAGCTAGGCAGTTAGGTCAGCCAGCTAACCAGCTGAGTAGCTAGTTAAGTCACCTAGTTAAGTCAACTGGCTAGACAGTTGGCTACTTATGTAGCGAGATAGTAAGGTCAGGTGTCTAGTCCCCTGGCTATCTAGTTACATCACCTAGCTAAGTCAGCTGGCTAGCCAGCAGGCTTTCTAGGTAACTTGCTACAGAAGTCAGCTGGCAAGACAGCTAGCTAGTTAGTTAAGTCGTCTAGTTAGGTCAGCTTGCTAGCCAGCTGGCTAGCTATATAACAAGCTAATTAATTCAGCTGACTAGCAAGAAGGCTAGCTGTTTAAGTCACCTAGGTAAGTCAGCTGACTAGCCAGCTGTCTTACTAGTTAGCGAGCTAGTTAAGTCAGTTGGCTAGCCAGCAGTGTAGCTGATTAAGTCAGTTTGTGAAGTCAACTGACCAGCCAGCTAGTTAGCTGGGTAGAGAGCTTAAGTCAGCTGTCTAGCAAACTGACTAACTAGTTACG
>NW_007184241.1:0-738 GCF_000164805.1 Carlito syrichta
CATTCGACAACCAACTAGTTACATCTTCTCACGGGTTGGCTCAAGTGCCTCTTGCCTAGTTAAGTCTTCTGATCAATCAGCTCACTCACCAGCTGACTAAACTTAGCTGACCACTCAGCTCACTCAACAGCCGAATAGTTAAGTCAGCTGACCAGTCAGCTAACTCACCAGCCAACTAGTTAATTCAGCTGAGCAGTTGGCTCACTAGCCAACTGACTAGTTAAATCAGCTAACCGGTCAGCCGACTAGCTGGTCAACTAGTTATGTCAGCTAACCTGTCAGCAGACTAGATGACAAATTTGTCAGCTGAGAAGTTAGCTCAGCTATCTAATTGGCAGACTAGTTAGGCCAGGCAACTAGTCAGTAAACTAGTCAGCTAAATAGTTAGGTCAGGAAACCAGCCAGACAACTAGTTAACCGTGCTAACTAGTGGGCCAACTCATCAGTGAACTCGCTGACCCTGCTAACTATTAGGCCGATTAGTAGGCCACCTTGTTAAGCCAGTTAACAAGTGGGCCGTGGAATCAGCCAACCTGTTAAACCAGCTAACTAGTCGGCCAATTCATCAGCCAACAGGCTAAGTCACCAAGCTAACTCGTAAATTAACTAGTTAAGTCAGCTAGTTAACTCAATTTCCAACTAGTTAGAACAGTTAGCTAACTGGTTACCCAACTCGTTAAGTCAACTAGCTATCTCATTTGCCCACCAGTTAAATCAGTTAGCTAAGTCTGCTAGCTA
>NW_007184242.1:0-770 GCF_000164805.1 Carlito syrichta
CATGGACCTGGAACTGGATTTCCATGCAGACAGTACATCTGATACTGGTCATAACTGGAATCAGATGGGAGCACTCACTCCTTTTAGAAGTAGTACTTTTCCCATGTTTCACCAAAATCCCTCAAGTGGCCACTCAGATGCTGTCAGCTAACAAACCAATTGCAAACAGCGCTTGAGAAAATGGAGCTTCCAAGGCTTGGAAGTCACACGTGGACAGAGGGATGATCAATATTCCATCTCTATGATCTCTAAATGTCATTTCACACACAGAGGTCACATACTGAGAATTGAAAAGGGATCCTGAGAGGATACGGATTCTGAGAGGAAGCAAAGTGGCATGACAGAGAGCGAGAAATCAACTCCAAAGAGCAGACTCCACGTTTCCTGTAGAAAGAGTGACCCTGACCTTGAGAGTTGCATCATCGAAACGTTTATTTACTGCATCCATATCAGATAAGGCATCTGTGTGCTAGGCTTTCTCTGGCTTGCTTTGAAAAGAAACTCTGCCCTGAGCTTTAGAGAAAGGGAGAAGTGATCATTAGTTGCAAGGTTAGACACTCTGGGATCTGAGGCAGCCCTGGAAAGTGGTCTCTTACTTCTTTTTTGTGACAGTCAACTCAGTCTTATATTCTCACTCTCTTGGGTCATCTCTTCTCTTGCTTTTGAGCCTCAGAACAGGAGAATCTGATCACAGCTTGACTCAGAAAGACACCCTTGGGGTCCCAGTTCCTGGTTCAATCAATTTCCTAGGACCAGAATAGTAGAACTTG
>NW_007184243.1:0-782 GCF_000164805.1 Carlito syrichta
TCTTGGAGCTCTGGTCCCCACTCTGGCTGAGGCACCCAGCAGTCTCACACTCCACTTCCCCCAATTCACCTCTGACTACAGCAGGTCCAGAGAACAGCTGGAGTCCTGTGACCAGGCAGAGACCTGCAGTGACTTACCCATCCAGCTCTGCCTAACCTCCAACTTGGGAGCTAAGACTCCCATGGTTGTGTAAGGGAACAGTATATCTTAAGGAGGTGCTGAACAACCATTCTTGGCTCTTGGTTCCGGGAACTCCAGGCTCCCTCTCCCACCCCAAGTCACTGGTGGCACACCATATGCAGCACCCAGCTATATTGCTGATTCCCAGTGCCTGACGCCAGGCACACAACACCATAGCCTGTCATAGTGTATCATCCATGGACCTGGATGAGTGTAGAGAAAGGATGGATGGAAAGAAAATATCAGTGATAGAGGAGCTGCCCACCACAGTCATTTTCCAGGCAGAGATCCCCATTGCCCCTCCCATCTATGAGCAGCCTCCACCTTGGTTTCTTTCTAAGGTAACCTCACCAAACAGGAGGCAGAATCCCCTCCTCTACACTTAATCAGACATGGACAATTTAGTCCTGTGGCAGACCTCTCAGGCAGCAAGCCAAGGGAACCAACCCAAGCTTTGAGTAAATCTATCTGCCTGCAGTGAGAACAAAGGGGAGGGACTAGAGATCACAGCTGAAGAGACTTTAGACACTCAGGAAAGACTCCAGAGCTAGTCTGTTTTCTTATTTTGATTTTTGACTTTATTGTTTTGACTGTTTGTTTGT
>NW_007184244.1:0-791 GCF_000164805.1 Carlito syrichta
CAGGCAGAGATCCCCATTGCCCTCCCATCTATGAGCAGCCTCCACCTTGGTTTCTTTCTAAGGTAACCTCACCAAACAGGAGGCAGAATCCCCTCCTCTACACTTAATCAGACATGGACAATTTAGTCCTGTGGCAGACCTCTCAGGCAGCAAGCCAAGGGAACCAACCCAAGCTTTGAGTAAATCTATCTGCCTGCAGTGAGAACAAAGGGGAGGGACTAGAGATCACAGCTGAAGAGACTTTAGACACTCAGGAAAGACTCCAGAGCTAGTCTGTTTTCTTATTTTGATTTTTGACTTTATTGTTTTGACTGTTTGTTTTGTTCATTTTTGTTTGCTTTTTGAGTTAGACCACTTGTTTGTGTTGGTGAAAAGCACATCAAAAGGCATGATTTTATTAGACTGTCTTTGTGTGATTACCAGTATGCTTTAGGGAATCTTCTTTATTTGTTTGCTTTTTACTCTTTTCTGACCTTGTGTCACTTTCTATTCATTAGTTGGTGTGTATGTCTGTTTGCCCTCTTAGTCCTCTCTCTCCAATCTCTTCTTTACCCCCCTTATTCCATTATTTTCCTTTTTCTTGCCTCCTTTAGTTCCAGGGAGCAAACCTAAACCCCACTGCATTGACAGACTGTAAGGTGGGGGAAGTGGGTTCCAGTGAACCCATACACCTGTTGGTGGATACTGGGATCTGCAGATAAATTCTGAATCAGAGCTCCCCCCTCAACTAAATCTCAAAACAGTAAAAAAATACAGCCCCAACCCACAGTCCAGCCTCAAAAGGAACAAAG
>NW_007184245.1:0-935 GCF_000164805.1 Carlito syrichta
CCAGTTGACTTGCCAGATAACTTAATCATCTAGTTACCTAATTAGTCAGCTTGCTTGCCAGCTGACTTAACTAGCTGACTTATCTAGCTAGCCAGTTGGCTAGCCAGCTGACATAACTAGCTAGATATCGAGCTAGCCAGCTGACTGGCCAGCTGACTTAACTAGCTGACTTAACCAGCTAGTCATCTGGCTACCCAGCAGGCTTAACTAACTGACTTAACTAGCTTGCCATCTGGCTAGCCAGGTGAATAACTAGCTGACTTATATAGCTAACAAGCTGGCTAGCCAGCTGATTAACTCTGTAGCTACCTAGCTAGACTGCTGTGTAGTCAGCTGAATTAACTAGTTGACTTAACTTATTAGCCAGGTGGCTGATTTAACTAACTTGCTACCTATATAGACAGCTGACTTAACTAGGTGAATTAACAAGATAACCAACCGGCTAGACAGCTCTCTTAAATTGCTAGCTACCTAAGTATTCACTCAGCTGACTTAACTAGCTATCCAGCTGGCTAACCAGCTAACTTAACTGCATAGCTACCATGGTAGCCAGCTGGATAGCCAGCTGAGTTAACTATCTGTCATAACATTCTAGGTAACTGCTTAGACAGTTGACACAGCTATCTAGCTACCTACATAGCTCACTGGCTTAACTACCTAACTACCTAGCTAACAAGATGCCTAGCATGTTTATTTCACTTGGTGATATATATTTTAAACAGCTGGCTAGCCAGTTGACTTGACTAGCTAGATACCCAGCTAGACAACTGGCTAGCCAGCTGACTTAAGTAGTTGACTTAACTAGCTAGCCAGCTGACTTATCCAGCTGACTCAACTAGCTAGTTACCTAGCAAACCAGCTGATTCAACTAGCTGACTTAGCTAGCTAGCTACCTAGCTAGCTATCTATCTAGCCAGGTGACTTAACTAGCTGAG
>NW_007184246.1:0-968 GCF_000164805.1 Carlito syrichta
ACGCATGTTTTATACTGCAAAAAATTGAAACTTGTTGAGATTTCAGATGTATATCATCCTTAGATAACTGATCCCTGAGGATCAGTGTACCTAAGTGCTATTCGGAACACAGAATGCAGGATAAATCTTAATAATTTTACAAAATAAAACAGTATCATAATTTAATTCAGCTATTTCCTTTCTAAAAATTTGTGAACGAATTCTTGGTGCACTCTGTATTTTCTGCTAGTTAATTTTGATTAAATGTTAAGAAATGCAACCACTAGAGAAAAAATTTCCCTACATATTTGAAGGAAATATAAAATCACATTCCCCTTGTATTTTAAACCAATTTATATTTTTCAAAGTGTATTTCCATTGAATCACCTAGTATTTTCTCTACCTAAGACATAATGCTTTAGTCTGCAACAAAGTCTCAGATCAATCTTATACTTTTAATCACCAAGCATTTAAAATCAGGCACACACACAAAAAAAGACAATTTGGGCCCAATATTTATAAAACTACATAACATGGAGATTTACCAAGAAATAAATATTTGGCCTCTTCATTTGTATAAAAATTTAGATAACTGAAAATTCTGGAAAATTATCTCTGAACTTAGCTAAAGCTGTTTAAATCCTGGGAGAAATACTGCTCAAAGCCTGTTAAATAATACTAAAAACATCCAAAAGTTTCTAATCTAAAGAAAGTGCTAAAATATTTTTTGGTTGGGCTATAACCAAGCTACAACAGGAAGCTGTGCCATTATAAGAACAGACTACCTCATGGGTAAACCCCTCAGGTCCCCTCTCACTGGGGGAGATTTTCTCTCCTCTCAATAAATCCTGCTTTAAAAAAAAGGCTACCTTCTTCAGTGAATTCTTGAATGGCCACTTATCCCTGGAGAAGTTTTTGGATAGGTGCGAACATCTTGTTTCTTTCACTTCTTGGGAATGAAACCACCATGTCTACCGCAATTGGCAGAG
>NW_007184247.1:0-790 GCF_000164805.1 Carlito syrichta
TTTTTCACTTGTTTATGTCATCTTTGATTTCTTTGAGCAGTGTTTTGTAATTTTCATTGTAAAGGTCTTTCACGTCTCTGGTTAGGAAGATGCCAAGGTATTTCATTTTTTTGTGGCTATTGTGAATGGAATTGTGTTTTTTATTTGGGTTTCTGTTTGTTTATTAATGGTGTAGAGAAATGCGATTGTCTTTTGTACATTTATTTTGTATCCTGAGACTTTGCCAAAGGCATTTATCAATGTAAGGAGGCCTTTGACAAGTTCTCTTGGGTTTTCAGGGTACACAATCATATCACCCACAAAAAAACTTGACTTCCTCTTTTCCTATTTGGATACCCCTGATTGCCTCCTCTTCTCTGATTGCTCTAGCCAGGACTTCCAATACTATGTTGAACAGGAGGGGTGAGAGTGGGCATCCTTGTCTAATTCTAGTTTTCAGGGGAATTGGTTCCAATTTTTGTCCATTTAGGAGTATGCTGGCTGTGGGTTTCTCGTAGATGGCTTTTACTATTTTGAAGTATGTTCCCCGTATGCCTAGATGTTCAAGGGTTTTTATCAAGAAGGGGTGCTGGATTTTATCAAAAGCTTTTTCTGCATCTAATGATATGATCATATGGTTTTTGTTTCGACATCTGTTGATGAATTTAATTACATTTATGGTTTTACGAATGTTGAACCAGCCTTGTATTCCTGGAATGAAGCCTACTTGGCCATGGTGGATGATTTTTGAGATGTATTTCTGATCCGGTTGCTAGGATCTTGTGAGATTTTAGCATCTATGTTCATCAAA
>NW_007184248.1:0-1384 GCF_000164805.1 Carlito syrichta
CGTGTTAACCAGCTAAATATTCAGCTGACTAGTCAGCCTACAAGTTAAGTCACCTAGCTAACTCGGTAACCAACTAGTTAAGTCAGCTATTTAACCCGTTTACCAACTGGTTAGAACAGTTATATAACTCATTAAACAACTCCTTAAGTCAGCTAGTATCTGATTAGCCAACTAGTTAAGTCAGCTAGCTAAGTCAGCTGGCTAACTATCTACCTAACTATGTCAGCTAGCTAAGTCAGATAGCTCACTAGTTAGCTAACTATTTAATTCAGCTACTTCATCTTCTATCTAACTAGTTGGCTAATTAGCTAAGTCAGCTGGTTATTCAGCTAGTTAAATAGTTAGCTAACTATTTATTAAAGGTAATTAATTCAGCTAGCTAACTAGTTAAGTCAGCTAGCTAAGTAGTTAAGTCAGTTAGCTAAGTCAGCTAGTTAAGTCAGCTTCTAATATAGTCAGCTGGTTAAGACAGCTAGCTAGCTAGTTAGCTAAATGGTTAAGTCAGCATGTTGAGTCAGGTTGTTAGCTAGTTAACTAATTGGTTAGTTCAGTGGGTTGAGTCAGCTAGCTAGCTAGTTAGCAAATGGGTGGAGTCAGCTACTTGACTAGGCTGGGAGCTAGTTAGCTAATGAGTTAAGTCAGCTGGATGGTCAGCTAGATAGCTAGATATCTAACAAGTTAAGTCAGCTGCTTTAGTCAGCTAGGCAGCTCTTTATCTAATGATATAAGTCAGATGATTAATTCATCTAGTTAGCACATTAGATAACGACTAAGCTAGTTAGCAAGACAGCTAACTATGTAAGTCACCTTGTGAGTTAGGTAGCTAGCTAGTTAGCTAACTATTTAAGTCAGTTGGCTAACTAGGTAGCTAGCTAGTTAGCTAACTAAGTCAGCTGGCTAGCTAGGTAGCTACTAGTTAAGTCAGCTACTTAAGCCAGCTGGCTAGCTAGGTAGCGAGCTAGTTAATCAGTTGGCTAGCCAGCTGTATAACTGGTTAGTTCAGCTAGTTAAGAAAACTCTCTAGCCTACCGGTTAGGTAGGAAGCTAGCTAGTTAAGTCACCTAGATAGCTACCTGGCTAGCTAGTGATGTCAGCAAGTTAAGTCAGCCGGCTAGCCAATGGGTTAGCTGGTTAAGTCAGCTAGTTTAGTCAGCTGTCTAGCCAGCTGGCTAAGTAGGTAGCTAGCTAGATGAATCAGCTTGCTAGCCAGCAGGATGGTTGTTCAAGTCAGCTAATTAACTCAGCTGGCTAGCCTGCTGGTTACGTTGATAGCTAGCAAGTTAAGTGAGGAGGCTAGCCAGCTTGCTAGCTTAAGTCAGCTAGGTAAGTCAGCTGGCTAGACAGATGGCTAGTTAGGTAGCCAGCTATTTAAGTCAGCTGTCTA
>NW_007184249.1:0-803 GCF_000164805.1 Carlito syrichta
AGTTGTCCTAAGTTAGGCATCCAAGCCACCACACAGGTTTGGTCTCCGAGAGAGCATTGAGAGTAGGTGGCACACGGCCATGACCTATCCCCACCCCGAGCTGTACATGACGAAAGGTCTGCTTGGTTGAGTGTGGCCGAGAAGATGATGCTGTGTCTCCCCTCAGCTCCCAGACCGGAGAGTCAGTGTCTTCTTCCTTCCAGCTCTGAGTCATGGAGGCTCCGTTCCTGGCAAGTGAGCCCCAGAGGCTGGGGCTTCCTTCCGCCATCTGTTGCCCACTCACAGGATTGGAGCTCTGTGCAGGGCCGGGCAGGCCGGGACAGTGGGGTTGAGATTGTCTTCACGCTGCTTTTCTTGTAGAGCAGAGGTGACATGCTGGTGGCGATCACCCGTTAGGACCCGGACACCTGGCCTCACTCAGCACCCACCCCTGAAGCATGGATGTCACTCCAAGAGAAGTGGGTCTCTGTCCTTCCCGTTGGCTCCCGCGCATGGGTTTGGAGAAGGTTTTCCTCGCAGTAGAGGCACTGTCTATGATCACAGCACTCTGAAATTCTCACTCACAGGTCTGGCTACTTTTCAAGGAGACTCTGTGGCAAGAACAAATGCCAGGGTGCTCTCCGCAAAGTTGAGTGGTGAATGTTGGTGGTGAGAAGTAAAGGAAACTCATAGAACCCTAAGGGAAGCAAGCTAAATCGTTGGCTATGGACAGCTAGGAAGCGTATCCCCGCAATCAAAGCACACTTCATTGTGGACCAAAACCACTCCCGCTAAGGTAGGCCAGGCATGAAATCTCCCACCTG
>NW_007184250.1:0-791 GCF_000164805.1 Carlito syrichta
CGAGCTGTACATGACGAAAGGTCTGCTGGTTGAGTGTGGCCGAGAAGAAGATGCTGTGTCTCCCCTCAGCTCCCAGACCGGAGAGTCAGTGTCTTCTTCCTTCCAGCTCTGAGTCATGGAGGCTCCGTTCCTGGCAAGTGAGTCCCAGAGGCTGGGGCTTCCTTCCGCCATCTGTTGCCCACTCACAGGATTGGAGCTCTGTGCAGGGCCGGGCAGGCCGGGACAGTGGGGTTCAGATTGTCTTCACGCTGCTTTTCTTGTAGAGCAGAGGTTACATGCTGGTGGCGATCACCCGTTAGGACCTGGACACCTGGCCTCACTCAGCACCCACCCCTGAAGCATGGATGTCACTCCAAGAGAAGTGGGTCTCTGTCCTTCCCGTTGGCTCCCGCGCATGGGTTTGGAGAAGGTTTTCCTCGCAGTAGAGGCACTGTCTATGATCACAGCACTCTGAAATTCTCACTCACAGGTCTGGCTACTTTTCAAGGAGACTCTGTGGCAAGAACAAATGCCAGGGTGCTCTCCGCAAAGTTGAGTGGTGAATGTTGGTGGTGAGAAGGAAAGGAAACTCATAGAACCCTAAGGGAAGCAAGCTAAATCGTTGGCTATGGACAGCTAGGAAGCGTATCCCCGCAATCAAAGCACACTTCATTGTGGACCAAAACCACTCCCGCTAAGGGTAGGCCAGGCATGGAATCTCCCACCTGTCATCCAGCACTTTGACGGACTGAGGACGGAAGATTGCTGGAGCCCAGGAGTTGAAACATGACTGTGTAACATCAGGCAGCCTC
>NW_007184251.1:0-779 GCF_000164805.1 Carlito syrichta
ACCGGAGAGTCAGTGTCTTCTTCCTTCCAGCTCTGAGTCATGGAGGCTCCGTTCCTGGCAAGTGAGTCCCAGAGGCTGGGGCTTCCTTCCCCCATCTGTTGCCCACTCACAGGATTGGAGCTCTGTGCAGGGCCGGGCAGGCCGGGACAGTGGGGTTCAGATTGTCTTCACGCTGCTTTTCTTGTAGAGCAGAGGTTACATGCTGGTGGCGATCACCTGTTAGGACCCGGACACCTGGCCTCACTCAGCACCCACCCCTGAAGCATGGATGTCACTCCAAGAGAAGTGGGTCTCTGTCCTTCCCGTTGGCTCCCGCGCATGGGTTTGGAGAAGGTTTTCCTCGCAGTAGAGGCACTGTCTATGATCACAGCACTCTGAAATTCTCACTCACAGGTCTGGCTACTTTTCAAGGAGACTCTGTGGCAAGAACAAATGCCAGGGTGCTCTCCGCAAAGTTGAGTGGTGAATGTTGGTGGTGAGAAGTAAAGGAAACTCATAGAACCCTAAGGGAAGCAAGCTAAATCGTTGGCTATGGACAGCTAGGAAGCGTATCCCCGCAATCAAAGCACACTTCATTGTGCACCAAAACCACTCCCGCTAAGGGTAGGCCAGGCATGGAATCTCCCACCTGTCATCCAGCACTTTGGCGGACTGAGGACGGAAGATTGCTGGAGCCCAGGAGTTGAAACATGACTGTGTAACATCAGCAGCCTCATCTCTATCTCCAAAATGTCATCAATGAGCTGGGCTTGGAGAACATAGGCTTTTCGTTGCAGCCG
>NW_007184252.1:0-1401 GCF_000164805.1 Carlito syrichta
GTCTTCTTCCTTCCAGCTCTGAGTCATGGAGGCTCCGTTCCTGGCAAGTGAGTCCCAGAGGCTGGGGCTTCCTTCCGCCATCTGTTGCCCACTCACAGGATTGGAGCTCTGTGCAGGGCCGGGCAGGCCGGGACAGTGGGGTTCAGATTGTCTTCACGCTGCTTTTCTTGTAGAGCAGAGGTTACATGCTGGTGGCGATCACCCGTTAGGACCTGGACACCTGGCCTCACTCAGCACCCACCCCTGAAGCATGGATGTCACTCCAAGAGAAGTGGGTCTCTGTCCTTCCCGTTGGCTCCCGCGCATGGGTTTGGAGAAGGTTTTCCTCGCAGTAGAGGCACTGTCTATGATCACAGCACTCTGAAATTCTCACTCACAGGTCTGGCTACTTTTCAAGGAGACTCTGTGGCAAGAACAAATGCCAGGGTGCTCTCCGCAAAGTTGAGTGGTGAATGTTGGTGGTGAGAAGTAAAGGAAACTCATAGAACCCTAAGGGAAGCAAGCTAAATCGTTGGCTATGGACAGCTAGGAAGCGTATCCCCGCAATCAAAGCACACTTCATTGTGGACCAAAACCACTCCCGCTAAGGGTAGGCCAGGCATGGAATCTCCCACCTGTCATCCAGCACTTTGGCGGACTGAGGACGGAAGATTGCTGGAGCCCAGGAGTTGAAAACATGACTGTGTAACATCAGGCAGCCTCATCTCTATCTCCAAAATGTCATCAATGAGCTGGGCTTGGAGAAATAGGCTTTTCGTTGCAGCCGCTTGGGAGGATTGCCTGAGCCCCGGAGGTCTACCCTGTGGTCAGGTATGATTGTACCACTCTAGTACCGTCTGGGCATCAGAGTGAGGCCCTGACTCAAAGAGAAACGCAACCCACAGATGCGGAAAATATATTTGCGCATGTACATCTGACGAGGGATGATCAGCTCGGAACTACAAGGAACTGCCACTTGCCGACAAGAAAAAAGCAAACAGCCTCATTTCACAGTGAGCAAAAGATAGGAACAGACCCTTCTCAACAGCAGACATACAAGCAGCCACCAAAGACATTTGAAAAAGCTCAGCCTCATTTGTCATCCGAAAATGCAAGTGAAAACTACCTTGAGGAGTCACCTATTTTCAGTCAGGATGGCTATCATCAATCATTCCCAAAACAACAGATGCTGGCGTGGAAATGACAAAAAGGGAACACTTCTACACTGCTCCTGGGAGTGTAAACTCGGACCAGCTCTGTGGATAACCATTTGGTGATTCCTAAACGATCTAAACATGGACCCTGCCATCCTCCAACTGGGAAACATACCAGGAAGAACGAAACCCCTCTCTCCAAGAGATATTTTGCACATGTATGTTTATCGCCACATTGTTCGCAGTAGCAAGACATGGAGCCAACCAT
>NW_007184253.1:0-1049 GCF_000164805.1 Carlito syrichta
CAGTGCTTTTCTACAAGTGAGTGTGGAGCACTCATTTCACTCAGTCTGACACCATTGACATGCTCATTCCTACATGTGAAGTATCGACATAACATGCTCGGCTATGCTCATTCAAGCCGTACCTTGAGAATCGTGTATTACACCGTACAGCACCCAGGAATCAAACTACTGGAAAACACATCACAGTGCAGTGAACCTTTGACGCGGCATTTGCCAAGCTGATGCACACTCACAGCCAGCAAGCCAAGCCTGTCAGCTCTTCCTCGTAAATGCCGACGGAAGAGCAATGGCTTCGGATAGGAGACGGACAGGTCAAATCAAAAACACTTTAGAATTCGATAGGTGAACAAATCATGCTTTCCCAAAGATGACAGCGAAGCGGTCACGTCGCTCAGTGTGGCACCATGGAGTTGTGCACTTTGTATACAGGAAACGTTGAATACAGCTCTGCTAGGCCTATGCACTCAATGTAGGATCATATACGCTGAAAAACAGGGAGAATCAGGTGTCACGCCAAAGACCAAGCCAGTATAATACTTGTTGCCCCCCCCATTCAGTGACGTGCCGTTTTGAGGAATGTCTCCCATGGAAGACTCTTGTTTTCCGGAAAGCAAACAATGGCTCTCGGGCCTCGTTGGCAAATGAAGCCGCAGAGCCATTGTATTCCGTGTGAGACGCCCGTGTCAAAAGAGAAAACTTTTCAGCATTCTCCGCTGAATGAAGCATGCTTGGCTACCCATGGCTGTGGAGATCTGGATCCAGTCAGTGCAGCACCTGAAGTTGCACTCTGGTCACCAAATGCTCCCTGCCTAGTATGGTGTATATGCAGGGGAGCTCTGAGAATCAGGGCGGAGAGCACGCACAAAGCCAGTGTACACAGACTGCCAGTGAAGTGCAGTGCAGCGCAGGCTTCAATAGCGTGTCCCCAGGAAGACCCAGCTTCACCCCCAGTGTAACAGAGGCTCTCCGTGCTTACTCAGCAATGAAAACGGCACAGCCCTGGTAGTCCTTATTGGGTTTAAATGCCGTAGGGAAAAACAACTTCGAAT
>NW_007184254.1:0-1393 GCF_000164805.1 Carlito syrichta
TCGGTCACGTCGCTCAGTGTGGCACCATGGACTTGTGCACTTTGTATACAGGAAACGTTGAATACAGCTCTGCTAGGCCTATGCACTCAATGTAGGATCATATACGCTGAAAAACAGGGAGAATCAGGTGTCACGCCAAAGACCAAGCCAGTATAATACTTGTTGCCACCCCCATTCAGTGACGTGCCGTTTTGAGGAATGTCTCCCATGGAAGACTCTTGTTTTCCGGAAAGCAAACAATGGCTCTCGGGCCTCGTTGGCAAATGAAGCCGCAGAGCCATTGTATTCCGTGTGAGACGCCCGTGTCAAAAGAGAAAACTTTTCAGCATTCTCCGCTGAATGAAGCATGCTTGGCTACCCATGGTTGTGGAGATCTGGATCCAGTCAGTGCAGCACCTGAAGTTGCACTCTGGTCACCAAATGCTCCCTGCCTAGTATGGTGTATATGCAGCGGAGCTCTGAGAATCAGGGCGGAGAGCACGCACAAAGCCAGTGTACACAGACTGCCAGTGAAGTGCAGTGCAGCGCAGGCTTCAATAGCGTGTCCCCAGGAAGACCCAGCTTCACCCCCAGTGTAACAGAGGCTCTCCGTGCTTACTCAGCAATGAAAACGGCACAGCCCTGGTAGTCCTTATTGGGTTTAAATGCCGTAGGGAAAAACAACTTCGAATTCTCCCCATCCACACATAATGCTCTCCTGCTCGTGACTGTGGAGCACTTGTGTCACTCATTGCGGCACTATGTCTTGCAGATTTCTCTCCGTGAAACTCGGAGGTTTCACGCTCGTACGCAAAGGACCTCTATGGAAAGGAACACAAATCAAGGGGAAAGAGTGAGAATGAGGTATTACAGCAGGCGGCAATGAAGAATAAGAGTCACAGCAAAGAGGTGACACTGCAGCACACATTGGGCACAGACTTAAGCCAGGAAGGTGCCCGTGCACCCCAGGCCCAAGAAAGGCCACTGCGAACAGCAATCCACAGTCTAGTGCTTTCCCCTCACAGGAGAAGGTTTAAAGAAAGAGCAATTCAGAATTCCCCCGGGTCACACAGAATGCCTTCCCACAAGTAACTGTGAATGTCTCAGATCCCTCACTGTGGCAGAGGGGAGATGAGCATTCCCGAATGGGAGAGGCTGACAAGCCGCACGCCAAAGCAGTCACCCTGTAGAGCGTAGGATACACGAAAGGGAACAAGTGGGAAGGAGGAATTACAGCACGCACACTCAGTGCCAGAAACTCACAGTGCAGCACACTTCTCACACAGCACTTTCCAAGGGAGACGGACATTCGAAACAAGCACCACCAAGGCAGTCAGCTCGTTTCCGTCAATGCGTTTGGCAGATCAATTGTGTATCCTCCCACACAAAAATTTGAAAAGGAGAAACATTTCAG
>NW_007184255.1:0-832 GCF_000164805.1 Carlito syrichta
CAGGTCCAGGCTGTGGTGGTTGGGAGCAGCCACTGCACTCCAGTCTGGGTGACAGAGCGAGACTCCAACTTAAAAAAAAGAAAGAAAAGAGATCGGTGCCGCCTTCCTGATTGATTACTCTAGTCTCAGACTGTAATCTAGAACAAGAAACACGACGTATCTATCTACGGTAAGCAACTAGGAAACCGAAGAAAATATATGTAACAAAAGTTGCTACACATTGGAAACAATTATCAAATCACTACTGTCACAAAGAGAAAGAAAAACAATGAGGTGAGCTCTAAAATTACGTCAGCTTCCTGCCTGCAGTTTTCAGGTCACCACACAGAGTAAAACAAACAAACAAACAAGCCTAACTTACATTATAGTAAGATTAAGAAAAAATACATCAGAGTAGAGGAAGTTGAAGGCAATTAGAATTTGTGGAGCAGAATACTGTAGGCGAAGGAGCTATAGAAAAATTGAGATTCAGAAACCTTCACAGAGTTCCCATGAACCTTTGACTGAGTTCTAATCTGCTCATATGTGAGAAGAAATTTCTTCAAAGCCAGAAAATTACAATCAGAGAGCAATGGTCTAAAGAATTCCCAGCATACAAACACAACAGGGAATACTTCATGTTTTTGTCAGTGCAAATGGAAAGGTCTCCAAATAGATATTAGAAAGAACATTTAGATGAATATTACCTCAGTAGCATCAGTACTTGGGCTATACTAGACTTGTAGTAATGTCTGCTCTGGAGGACAAGAGGTAGAGAAGTCAACCTCGAGAGCGCGAAATTTTTTTCTAAGAAACATGAAAACTCAATTTATATATCTAAAGAAAGTCCAAA
>NW_007184256.1:0-909 GCF_000164805.1 Carlito syrichta
AAGAAACACGACGTATCTATCTACGGTAAGCAACTAGGAAACCAAAGAAAATATATGTAACAAAAGTTGCTACACATTGGAAACAATTATCAAATCACTACTGTCACAAAGAGAAAGAAAAACAATGAGGTGAGCTCTAAAATACGTCAGCTTCCTGCCTGCAGTTTTCAGGTCACCACACAGAGTAAAACAAACAAACAAACAAGCCTAACTTACATTATAGTAAGATTAAGAAAAAATACATCAGAGTAGAGGAAGTTGAAGGCAATTAGAATTTGTGGAGCAGAATACTGTAGGCGAAGGAGCTATAGAAAAATTGAGATTCAGAAACCTTCACAGAGTTCCCATGAACCTTTGACTGAGTTCTAATCTGCTCATATGTGAGAAGAAATTTCTTCAAAGCCAGAAAATTACAATCAGAGAGCAATGGTCTAAAGAATTCCCAGCATACAAACACAACAGGGAATACTTCATGTTTTTGTCAGTGCAAATGGAAAGGTCTCCAAATAGATATTAGAAAGAACATTTAGAAGAATATTACCTCAGTAGCATCAGTACTTGGGCTATACTAGACTTGTAGTAATGTCTGCTCTGGAGGACAAGAGGTAGAGAAGTCAACCTCTAGAGCGCCAAATTTTTTTCTAAGAAACATGAAAACTCAATTATATATCTAAAGAAAGTCCAAAATTCCTCAAAATAAATCCTACAATTAAATTAAATCTAACATCTAGTCAAAAATCGCCTGACTTTCAAAAAATCAGACACATGATCTATAGCGAGGAGAAAAAATCAATGAACAGCTTTAGAAATTATAGAGAAAAATTGGAACTAGTAGATAATGCTAGCAGATAATTTTCTTTCTCATTGGACTCTTATGCTTTCACATATCTTGCAAGACACACTGGTTTT
>NW_007184257.1:0-746 GCF_000164805.1 Carlito syrichta
TCTTGACCATAAATATTCCAAACCTAATGAAAGTATCTACAGAATTTATTAATAGGAATTTTAAAAGTTTGAATAAATGGAGACAACCATATGCTAGAAAAAGATTACTACAGTGCAGATCATAAAAGTAGAAAAAACCCAGGCTCAGTGGCTCAGCCTGTAATCCAGCACCTTTGGGAGGCTGAGGTGAGTGGATTGCCTGAGCCCGCGGGTTCGAGACCCGCCTGGGCAACTTGGCGAGACCTCATCTCTACAATAAATCAAAAAATGAGTCAGGCATGGTAGTGTGCGCCTGTAGTTCCAGCAACTTGGAAGGCTGAAGCAGAAGGATGGCCGGAATCCAGCAGGTCGAGGCTGCGGTGGCTGGGAGCAGCCACTGCACTCCAGTCTGGGCGACAGAGTGAGACTCCAACCCAAAAAAAAAAAAAAAAGCAGAAAAAATAATCTAATGTGTTCTGCTTATTTAAACACAAACATACAAACACCTCCTTACACATTCTTCACAAATAATAGGTTAACTGTTATTCTTAAAGAGAACCAGTCAGTGGACATAGATATAAAAGTGGCATTACCAACAAGCTAACATTGGACACTTGCGGTCCAGTTGTTTTAAAGTGGATTTCTAATGGGCACTTTTTATGATAACAGAATACAGGGAAAAAAAGTTTTTTAATTTAGTTTAAAATTTTAACCTAATTTAAAAAGACACTGTCAAGCAATAAAAATGCTAGCTAGAGACTGGGAGA
>NW_007184258.1:0-386 GCF_000164805.1 Carlito syrichta
GTTTGGGTTTACATTTCCCTGATAGCTGGTGAGGTTGAGCTTTTTTTCATATTTGTATGCCTTCTTTGGAGAAATGTCTATTCAGGTCCTTAGCCCACTTAAAAATTACATGATTCCTTTTTGCCTTTGAGTTGCAGGAGTTAATTACATATTTTGAAGATTAACCCCTTATCAAATATATGGTTTACAAATATTTTCTCCCATTCCATGAGTTGCCTTTCACTCTAATGGTTGTTTCCTTTGCTGTACTGGGCAGATACTTCTTGGTTTGATGTAGTTCCCACTGTTTGTTTGTTTGTTTTTTTTTTGAGTTGGAGTCTCACTCTGTCGCCCAGACTGGAGTCAGTGGCCACTCCCGGCCACCGCAGCCTCGACCTGCTGGGCTC
>NW_007184259.1:0-734 GCF_000164805.1 Carlito syrichta
TACGCTCTACAGGGTGACTGCTTTGGCGTGCGGCTTGTCAACCTCTCCCATGCGGGAATGCTCATCTCCCCTGTGACACAATGAGGGATCTGAGACATTCACAGTTACTTGTGGGAAGGCATTATGTGTGACCCGGGGGAATTCTGAATTGCTCTTTCTTGACACCTTCTCCTGTCAGGGAAAGCAATGAGACTGTGGATTGCTGGTGGGAGTGGCCTTTCTTAGGCCTGGGGTGCACGGGCACCTTCCTGGCTTAAGTCTGTGCCCAATGTGTGCTGCAGTGTCACCTCTTTGCTGTGACTATTATTCTTCATTGCCGCCTGCTGTAACACCTCATTCTCACTCTTTCCCCTTGATTTGTGTTCCTTTCCATAGAGGGCCTTTGCGTACGAGCGTGAAACCTCCGTGTTTCACGGAGAGAAATCTGCAAGACATAGTGCCGCAATGAGTGACACAAGTGCTCCACAGTCACGAGCAGGAGAGCATTATGTGTGGATGGGGAGAATTCTAAGTTGTTTTTCCCTATGGCGTTTAAACCTAATAAGGACTACCAAGGCTGTGCCGTTTTCATTGCCGAGTAAGCACGGAGAGCCTCTGTTACACTGGGGGTGAAGCTGGGTCTTCCTGGGGACACGCTATTGAAGCCTGCGCTGCACTCCACTTCATTGGCAGTCTGTATACACTGGCTTTGTGCGTGCTCTCCTCCCTGATTCTCAGAGCTCTCCTGTATATGG
>NW_007184260.1:0-727 GCF_000164805.1 Carlito syrichta
TACCTAGACATGTGGGTAGCTGACTGACTTATCTAGCTGACTTAACCAGTTAGCCAGCTGGCTAGCCAGCTGACTTAACTCGCTAGATACCTAGCTTGCCAGATGGTTAGCCACTTGAATTAACTAGCTGACTTAAGCAAATAGCCAGTTGACTTGCCAGCTGACACAACTAGTTGACTTAACTTATATGGCAGCTGGCTAGCCAGCTGATTTAACTATCTGAAATCACTAGCTAGGCAGGTGGATAGCCAGCTGACTTAACAAGCTAATTACCTATGTATCCCACTGGATTTCCAGCTGACTTTACCTAAATACCTGCCTAACCAGCTGACTAGCGAGCTGACTTAACTAGGTGACTTAATAGCTAGCCATCTGACTAGCCAGCTGAATTAACTAGCCAGCTACCCAGCTAGGCAGAAGGCTAACCAGGTGACTTAACTAGCTCACTTAACTAGATAGCCAGCTGACAACTAGATGATTTATCTAGGCAGCTACCTTGCTAGACAGCTGACTATATAAGTTGAAATAACTAGCTAGCTAGCAATCTAGCTACCTAGCTGAATTAACTAGCTGACTTAACTAGCTAGCTACCTGACATAAATAGCTGACTTAACTAGTTAACTAGCTGGCCAGCAGAATCAACAAGCTGAATTAACCAGATAGCTAACTGTCTAGCCACCTGATTAACTAGTTTTTAACTAGCTAACTAGCTGGCCAGTTGACTTAA
>NW_007184261.1:0-657 GCF_000164805.1 Carlito syrichta
CCAGCAGACTTAATTAGCTATCTACCTAGCTAGAAAGCTGATTAGCCAGTGGACTTATCTAGCTGACATAACTAGATAGCCTAAAGGCTAGCCATATGACTTAGGTAGCTACCTACCTACATAGCCCGCTAGTTTGCCAGCTGAGTTAACCACTTAACTCCCTAGCTAATCTGCTGACCAGCGATCTGACTTAACTAGGTGACTTGACTAGCTAGTCAGCTGGCTAGCCAGATGACTTAATTAGATAACTACCCTGATAGTCATCTGGCAAACCAGATGACTTAACTAACCAAATAGCTAGCCAGCTGACTTAACTAGCTGACTTTACTAGCTAGCATTCTAGCTAGCCAGCTGGCTGGCCAGCTGACTCAACTAGCTGATTTAACCAGCTAGCCCGCTGGCTAACCAGCTGACTTAACTAACTGCTTTAACTAGCTAGCCAGTTGGCTGGCCAGCTGAATTGACTAGCTGACTTAACCAGGTAACCAGCTGGCTAGCCATCTGATTAAACTAGCTAGCTACCTAGCTAGCCAGCTAGAAGCCAACTGAATTAATTACCTGACTTTACTAGCTAGCCAGCTGCCTAGCCAACTGACTTAACTAGCTTGCTACCTTAGCTAGCCAGCAGACTAGCCAACTGACTTAACTAGTTGACTT
>NW_007184262.1:0-382 GCF_000164805.1 Carlito syrichta
GGTACCTAAGTAGCCACCTGTATAGCCAGCTGAATTAACTAGGTGACTTAACTAGCTAGTCAGCTGGCTAGCTGACTGATCTAACTGCCTAGGTACCTAGCTAGCCAACTGGATAGCCAGTTGACTTAACTAGCTAGCTCTCTACATAGTCTGCTGGTTTTCCAGCTGACTTAAGTACTTAGCTACTTAGCTATCCAGCTGGCTATTGAGCTTGCTTAACTAGGTTATTTAACTAACTATCTAGCCTACTGACTTTAACTAGCTACTCAGCTAGGCAGCTGGCTCACCAACTGACTTAACTCACTGACTTAACTAGCTAGTTAGCTGACTTAACTAGCTGACTTAACCAGCTAGTGACCAAGGTAGTCAGCTGGCTTAACTA
>NW_007184263.1:0-894 GCF_000164805.1 Carlito syrichta
CTGATTTATCTAGCTAGCTACCTACCTAGTCAGTTGGCTAGACAGCTGACTAAACTACTTGACTTAGCCAGCTAGCCAGTTGTCTCTCCAGCTGACTTAACTTGCTGACATCACTTCCTAGCCATTTGGCTATCTAGCTGACTTAACTAGCTAGGTGTTTACCTTGTCAGTTGGCTAGTCATTTCTTTTAACTAGCTGAATTAACCAGCTATTCAGCTGGCTAACCAACTGAATAAACTAGCTCATTAACTAGCAAGCCAGCTGCCTAGCTAGCTGACTTAACTAGATGTTTTAACTAGCTAGCTACCTAGCTAGCCAGCTGACTTAAATAGTTAGCTAAGTAGTTATCTATGTAGCTTGCCAGCAGACTTAAATAGTTAGCTAACTAGGTAGCTAGCAGCTAGCAAACTGACTTAAATAGTTAGCTGCCTAGCTATCTAGCTGCCTTAACCAGCTAGCTAACTATTTAGCTTATTCGTTATCTAACTTGCTAGATGGTGACTTAATTATCTGACTTAACTCATTAGCTAATGAGCAAGCTAGCTGACTCAACCAACTGACTTAACTCGTTAGCTCACTAGGTAGCTAGCTGACACATCCAGCTGAGTTAACTCGTTAGCAAACTAGATAGCAAGCCTACTCATGTAACTGACTCAACCCGTTTGCTAACTAGCTAGCTAGCTGACTCAACCAGTTGACTTAACCCGTTAGTTACCTAGCTAACTACCTGACTCAACCTGCTTACTTAAACCATTAGCTCTCTAGCTAGCTAGCTGTCTTAACGAGCTGACTAAATTAGAAAGTTGACTTAAGTAGCTGACTTAGCTAGCTGACTTAACTACTTAGCTAGCTGACTGCACTGACTGACTTAACTAGAAAGCCAGCTGACTTAAC
>NW_007184264.1:0-971 GCF_000164805.1 Carlito syrichta
CCCCCTTGGTAATCTCCTTCAGATGTAAGACCAGGACAGCCCAACCATTCACGGTTTACCATAATAATCTCTAGTAAACTTTTGATTCCTTGTCAATGCCAAAGTCATGAGTTTGTGAATTGCAAATGTCTAACAAGTCTCTTGCGGGAAACCACCCCCACCCCAGAGAGTTCGCCTAATCAGCTCTTTGTGACCCACTTTGGCAGCAATCATGTGACTAACCCACCCATCTGCCTGCTATCCATCACCTGGCATCAGTACCTGCATTTGTCTGCCCCTTTGTGATGTTGTGGAAGCAGACCACCACCCAATCACCTAATGATCTTTCTCCATCAAGGGGAATGGTTAAAAGGACTCAACCACAAGCAACCAGCAGCCATTTCCTTGCTAGACTCTGGGGTAGCCATGTGCTCTTTGAGCTATGGCTGTCACCATGTTTCCAGGCTTTGGTCTTCTCCCCCACCTTGAGGAGGTAAATCTTGTTTACTTACTTTTAAATAAACTTTTCTTTCTTAACCTTTTTGTGTGTCACAATTCTTTGCATCTACTCGAATCTCTGGGATCCCAGTGCGTGCACCGCTGGCTTGCTGGCTCTGGAGGTGCTGCACCCCTCTCTCCTGTGCCTCTCACCTCTCCATACACCCTCATCCTATCCGTACCCTAACAGTTTGGATTGAAGATAAATTATTTTTTCTAGTAGACTTCCCTGAAGTGAGCACAGGCATATGTCACTGCTCTAGGCATCTTAGGCTTGAATTCAAAATTAGAGTGATTTGTTTCAAAATATTTTATTCTAATTCAATGTAAATGAATAGAAAATCAGCATAATAAGAGCTGAGAGAAACAGTTTCCACAGTGTCACCTTTTTCAATAATCTCTTGCTTTTCAATTTCAATAGGTTCTTTGACAATGACCTCTACCTGATTTCCCAATGTTGATAATTATTACAGTCATTACCAACTACTCTAGTC
>NW_007184265.1:0-634 GCF_000164805.1 Carlito syrichta
TTCATTTAATTCATGTACATAAGTCAGCTGACTAGCCAGCTGCCTTGCTTGTTAGCTAGCTTGTTAAATCAGCTGGCTAGCCAGCTGGCTAGCTACTTAAGTCACCTAGATAAATCAGCTTGCGAGCCTGCTCTTTAGCTAGTTAGGTAGGTATTTAAGTCAGCTGGCAAGCCAGCGAGATATGTAGGTAGCTAGCTATTTAAATCAGATGGTTAGTCCCCTGTCTAGCTAGTGATGTCTGCTAGTTAAGTCACCTGGCTAGCCAGCTGGCTAGCTGGTTAAGTCAGCTAGTTAATTCAAGTGGCTACCCAAATGATTACCTAGGTAGCTCGCTACTTACATCAGCTGGCTATTTTAAGTCAGGTAGTTAAGTCAGCTGGCTAGCCAATTGGCTCGGTAGGTAGCTAGGAATTAAATCAGCTGACTAGCCAAATGGCTAGCTAGTTAATTCATTGAGTTAAGTGAGCTGGCTAGCCTGCTGGCTAGCTAGTTGGCTGGCTAGCCTGCTGGCTAGCTAGTTGGCTAGCTAGTTAAGCCAGCTAGCTAGCTGGATGGCTATCTGCTTACGTCAGCTAGATAAGTAAAGCTTGTTAACCAGCAGGCTAGCTAGGTGGCTGGCAATATAAGGTGGCTG
>NW_007184266.1:0-713 GCF_000164805.1 Carlito syrichta
GTCTAGCCAGCTGGCAAACTGGTCAAAAAGCTAGGTACATCAGATGGGTAGGCCAGCTGGCTCGCTAGATATTTCAGCTAGTTAAGTCCTCTGCTAGCTAGGAAGCTACCTAGTTAAGTCAGCTAGATATGCCAGTTAGCTAGTTAAGTCAGCTAGTTAAGTCACCTAGCTACATGATAACTAGCTAGGTAGCAAGCTAGCTAAAATCAGCTACTTAAGTCAGCTTGGTAGCTAGGTAGATAGCTAGTTAAAACAGCTAGTTAAAGTCAGGTTTGCTAGCTACTTTAGTCAATGAGTTAAAGTAAGCTGGATAGACAGCTGCATAGCAGGATAGCTAACTAGTTAAGTCAGCTGGCTAGCCAGCTAGCTAGCTAGTTAAGTCACCTAGTTAAGTCAGCTCACTTGCAAGCAGGTTAGCTAGGTAGTTAGGTAGCTAAGTCAGCTGACAAGTCAGCGGGTTATGTAGGTAGGTAGCTAGTAAAGACAGCTAGCTAGCCAACAGGTGTCTAGTTATGTCAAATAGATAAGTCAGCTAGCTAGTCACCTGTCTAGCTAGGTCGATAGCTATTTAGGTCTGCTGGCTAGCCAGCTGGTTACTTCTTTAAGTCAGCTAGTTAAGTCAGCTGGCTAGCCTGCTGGCAAGGTAGGTAGCTACGCCCTTAAGTCAGCTGACTAGTTAGCTGGCTAGCTATTTAATGCATCTAGTTAATTCA
>NW_007184267.1:0-873 GCF_000164805.1 Carlito syrichta
CTTAATTAGCTATCCCCTTTGCTAGCCAGTTGACTCAACTAACTTGCTACCTAGCTAGCCAGCTGGCTAGCCAGCTGACTTAACTACTTGACTTACCAGCTAGACAGCTGGCTAGTCAGCTGACTCAACTAGATGACTTAACTGGTTTTCCTGATGGCTAACAAGCTGACTGAACTAGCTCTCACCTAGCAAGCTAACGGGCTAGGCAGCTGAATTAACTAGATGACTTGTTTAGCTAGTCAGCTGGCTAGACAACTGAGTTAACTATCTCGATACCTAGCTAGTCTGCTGTCAAGCCACCTGACATAACTAGCTAACTTACATAGCTGGCCAGATTGCTAGTCAGCTGAATTAACTAGCTTGCTATATAGTTAACCAGCTGGCTAGCCAGCTGACATAACTAGGAGAGTTAACTATCTTGCCAGCAGGCTAGACAGCTGACTTAACTATCTAACTAACGAGCTAGCCAGCTGTCAAGCCAGCTGACTTAACTAGGTAGCCTAACTAGCTAGCCAGCTGAATTAAATAGTTAGCTAACTATCTAGCTACCTAGCTAGCCAGCTGACTTAAAAATTAGCTAACTACCTAGCTACCTAGCTAACAAGCAGACTTAAATAGTTAGCTGCCTAGCTAGCTAGTTGACTTAACCAGTTAGCTTACTTGTTATCTAACATTCTAGCTAGCTGACTTAATCATTTGACAACTCGTTAGCTAATGAGCTAGCTAGCCTACTCAAACAGCTGACTCAACCCATTTGGTAACTAGCTATCCTGTTGACTCAACCAGCTGACTTAACACGTTAGTTAACTAGCTAACTACCTGACTCTACCTGCTGACTTAACCCGTTAGCTAACTACCTAGATAGCTGTCTTA
>NW_007184268.1:0-1292 GCF_000164805.1 Carlito syrichta
AACAAACAATATCTTTGCTGATGGAAGTATTTTACTAGAATTCGGTGTAGATAAATACAAAAATTTTGAAGTCGGCCATTGTAGTCTGGATTCAAGCAAGGCAAAATCTGCGCCGTAAGTCATGCAAGGATGCTACAGCTGCAGGGGGTGGTGTGTGTAGGTCCAGGAAGAAGAAATGACACATCAGAAACTAAGGTGGCAACAGTAAAAACAATGCATGCTCCCACCCAGCTCATGGAGTTGTTTACAAGAAGCACACACCTCAATAGTTGTCAGTGTTTGTGACAACTTCTTATCATTAATCATCTCTAGATATCTAACTGTCTAGTCTGAGCAGGGCAAATCGAAATCAACGTTTTCCAAATGAAATATATCTCCTTCCCAAGGGGGCAGCTAAGTTTTACTCGCCAGCTTTGTTTTCACTGGCTGAAAGATCAACATCTAAGTCTCTAAATGGCATCTCATTTCAGGTGTGAAAAATCAGCATTGCAAAGTTATCACAAACACTGATTTGCACAACCCACTCTTTAGAGGTACAAAGTCAGACACCGGCAGGTATCAGTAAATGTTTGCAAATATGTGAATGAACATATAGGCTAAACAAACAACTCCAGCTTGTACTTATATTTTGTTTCAACCTGGGGCACTAATGAGCTTAGTCAATGATGAGGAAAAAATAATCAACAACAGGAAGTGGGGTGTAGATCTTTTCACTTCTTCACAATTTCTAACACCCTCTTACTCGTCTCCCAGACACTGCGCTGTTGCCATAATGATCACGTCCCACCCCCACTTAAAAGAGTTTCCTTACTCCCCAAAGCTTATTCTTTATCCCTATTTCCCTGACAGAACCCAGTGCAGACACATACGTGCCTACCTGCATTCCAGAGCTTTCTAAATCAGACCGCCCTGACATGAGTCTCTTCCTTCTCCCATTCTTATATACCTGCTACCTTCACATAGTCAGTCTACCTTCCAAGTGCAGCTCGAATGCCCTTCTTTGGGAAGTCTTTGGAACCTTGTTGATCTTTTTCAGTATACATTAATTTGCTTCAATCATTTGTTAATCAAACATCTAGGTGCCCACTAGTCTGTGCCCTCAAAGAGTTTTATGTTCTAGCAGGGAAAACATGTTTGAAGAGTGCTGAAAATTCAGGAACCAAATAGGGTGTCTGCAACCAAAGATAACAGTAGCTCTAGGGCTGGGCTTTTGAGGGGGTGTCATTCAAAAGAAGGAACCAGCTCTGCAGAGAACCAGAAGGGATATTCCTGCTGAGTCATGTGAGTGCACA
>NW_007184269.1:0-1073 GCF_000164805.1 Carlito syrichta
AAAGAGAAGCATGCCACGGTTAGCTTCAAACCTCAGAGTTTATTGCTGTGAACATTTGTTGCATTTTTCTCATCCCCTACATGGGTATTCATAGAACAGCATGTTTGCTGTGATCTCATTTGGCTTAGACCGTAGATATGTGTACAGGCATAAAATGCATTTACATATACATGTGTGAAAATGCACCAAGTCAAGTTGGGATCATGCTTATATGTTATTTGTTACCTGCTTTTTTAACATTACAATATACTTAAATATTTTTAATGTCCTTGGATGCAATCATATTTGAAGTAAGCTATTGAGTTGCAGCGGTTCATTTCTATGATTAAAAAAAAAATTCTTGATCGGGTGTGGTGGCTCAAGCCTGTCAACCCAGCACTGTGGGAGGCCGAGGCGTGAGGATTGCTAGAGTCCAGGAGTTCAAGACCAGCATGGGCAATGTGGTGAGACCTCTTCTCTACAATAAATCAAAAAATTAGCCAGGTGTAGTGGTGTGTTCCTATAGTTCCAGCTGCTTGGAAGGCTGAGGCGGAAGGATCGCTGGAGCGTGCCACTACACTCCAGACTGGGCAACAGAGTAAGACTCTCACTCAAAAAAAAGAACAATTCTTAAAACTAACCATCTTGATGCTTCTCTGCAGGAAGAATGTTTCCTGAACCAGAGTATGTGAGTATGACACGCCGTTTTCTCACATTTTTGAGCCATTCTGCATTCCAGATAAATGGAAGTGTTACGATGTCCTTCGAAAGATGATCAACTATTAACCGTTTAGGTAGGTACACCCCGCATTTTGAGAGAGCTTATATGTGCCCCTGACATTAATAGACCATTAGCCAAGGAGCAGCAGTCTTTGATGTGTTGTATTTTGGGAAAAGACAACTTTCAGAACAAAATGTGTACCTCAGAAAAAAATTCAAAGTTAAAGTCATATGCTTATGTGTAACGGAAACATTATCAGGCATATACATGGTGTGATTTCTAGAAAACAGATGCAGGCATATGTTAACATTGAAAGATCTCCAGGTGAAGATGCCCCTCTACCATGGTTTAGATTGCAAATATGCTTTATGCC
>NW_007184270.1:0-747 GCF_000164805.1 Carlito syrichta
CTTCTGATACTACTTGCCTTATGAATGTCGTCTGGTACTACTTGCCTTATTAGTGTCTTATGATACTACTTCTCTTAGTAATGTCTTATGATACTACTTGCCTTATTCGTGTTTTATGATACTACTTGCCATATAAGTGCCATCTGATACTACATGCCTTTATAGTGTCTTATGATACTAATTGCCTTATTCGTGTCATATGATACTACTTTCCTTATTCGTGTCTCATGATACTACTTCCCTTATTCAAGTCTTATGACACTACTTGATTTGTTTGTGTTTTATGATACTACTTGCCTTATTCATGTCTTATGATACTACTTGCCTTTTTTGTGCCTTACTACATGCCTTATTAGTGTCTTCTGATACTACTTGCCTTAGTAGTGTTGTCTGATACTACTTGCCTTATTAGTGTCTTATGATACTACTTGTATTATTACAGTTTTATGATACTACTTGCATTATTAGTGTCATCTGATGCTTCTTGCCTTATTAGTGTCGTCTGATATTACTTGCCTTATTAATGACTTATGATAATACTTGCCTTATTCGTGTCGTCTCATACTACTGCCTTATTAGTGTCTTATGATACTACTTGCCTTCTTAGTGTCGTCTGATACTACTTACCTTATTAGTGTCTTATGAAACTACTTGCTTTATTACTGTCGTCTGATACTCCTTGACTTATTAGTGTCTTATGATACTTCTTGCCTTAGTAGTGTCTTATGATACTACTTGCCTTTATTA
>NW_007184271.1:0-1613 GCF_000164805.1 Carlito syrichta
GATACTACTTGACTTATGAGTGTCTTATGATACTACTTGACTTATTAGTGTCTTATGATACTACTTGCCTTATTAGTGTCGACTGATACTACTTGCCTTATAGGTGTCTTATGATACAACTTGCCTTATTAGTGTCTTATGATACTACTTGCCTTATTAGTGTCTTATGATACTACTTGCCTTATTAGTGTCGTCTGATAATACTTGACATATTACTGTCGTCTGATACTACTTGCCTTATTGATGTCTTATGATAATAATTGCCTTGTTAGTGTCGTCTGATACTAGTTGCCTTATTAGTGTCTTATGATACTACTTGTCTTATTAGTGTTTTATGATACTACTTGCCTTATTAGTGTCGTCGGATACTACTTGTCTTCTTAGTGTCGTCTGATACTACTTGCCTTAATAGTGTCTTATGATACTATTTGCTTTATTAATGTCTTATGATACTACTTGACTTATTAGTGTCTTATGCTACTACATGCCTTAGTAGTGTCTTATGATGCTACTTGCATTATTAGTGTCTTATGATGCTACTTGCCTTATTAGTGTCATCAGATACTACTTGCCTAATTAGTGTCTCATAATACTAATTGCCTTATTAGTGTCTTATGATATTAGTTGACTTATTAGTGTCATCTGATACTACTTGACTTATTAGTGTCTTATGATACTACTTGATTTGTTGGTGTCTTATGATACTACTTGCCTTAGTAGTGTCGTCTGATACTACTTGCCTTATTAGTGTCTTACGATACTACTTGCCTTATTAGAGACTTATGATGCTACTTGGCTTATTAGTGCAATCTGATACTACTTGCCTTAATAATGTCGTCTGATGCTATTTGCCTTATTAGTGTCTTATGATACTACTTGCCTTATAAGTTTCTTATGATACTATTTGCCTTATTAGTGTCATCTGATACTACTTGCCTTATTAGTGCCTTATGATACTACTAGCCTTATTAGTGTCTTATGATAGGACTTGTCTTATTAGTGTCTTATGATACTAGTTTCCTTATTAGTGTCTTATGATACTATTTGCCTTATTAGTGTCTTATGATACTACTTGCCTTATTACTGTCGTCTGACACTACTTGTGTTATTAGTGTCTTATGATACTACTTGCCTTATTAGTGTCTTATGATACTACTTGCCTTATTAGTGTCGTTTGATACTACTCGACTTATTAGTGTCTTATGATACTAATGCCTTAGTGGTGTCTTACGATACTACTTGCCTTATTAGTGTCTTATGATACTTATTGTATTAATAGTTTCTAATGATACTACTTGACTTAATATTGATGTATGATACTACTGACCTTAATAGTGTCGTCTGAAACTACTTGCTTTATTCGTGTCTTATGATACGACTGGTCTTATTAGTGTCATCTGATACTAATTGCCTTATTACTGTTTTATGATACTACTTGCTTTATTCGTGTCTTATGATACTTTTGGTGGCCTTATTTATGTCATCTGATACTACTGGCCTTATTAGTGTCTTATGATAATAATTGCCTTATTGGTGTCTTCTGATACTACTTGCCTTACTAATGTCGTCTGAACCTACTTGCCTTGTTAGTGTCTTCTGTTAATACTTGCCTT
>NW_007184272.1:0-6505 GCF_000164805.1 Carlito syrichta
CATACTACTGACCTTAATAGTGTCGTCTGAAACTACTTGCTTTATTCGTGTCTTATGATACGACTGGTCTTATTAGTGTCATCTGATACTAATTGCCTTATTACTGTTTTATGATACTACTTGCTTTATTCGTGTCTTATGATACTTTTGGTGGCCTTATTTATGTCATCTGATACTACTGGCCTTATTAGTGTCTTATGATAATAATTGCCTTATTGGTGTCTTCTGATACTACTTGCCTTATTAATGTCGTCTGAAACTACTTGCCTTGTTAGTGTCTTCTGTTAATACTTGCCTTATTAGTGTCTTATGATACAACTTGCCTTATTAGTGTCTTATGACACAACTTGCCTTATTCGTGTCTTATGATACTACTTGCCTTATTATTGTCATTTGATACTGCTTGCATTAATAGTGTCTTATGATACTACTTGCCTTATTATTGTCATTTGATACTGCTTGCCTTAATAGTGTCTTATGATACTACTTGCCTTATTCCTGTCTTATGATACTACTTGTCTTATTCGTGTCTTATGATACTACTTGCCTTATTCCATTATTATGATACTACTTGCCTTATTTGTGTCTTATGATACTAATTGCCCTTAGTGTCTTATGATACTACTTGATTTATTAGTGTCGTAGGATACTACTTGACTTATTAGTGTCTTATGATACTATTGAATTATAAGTGTCTAATGATACTACTAGACTTAATATTGATGTATGATACAACTGACTTAATACTGTCGTATGAAACTACTTGCCTTATTAGTGTCTTATGATAATTTTGCATTATTTGTGTCGTCTGATACTACTTGCCTTATAAGTTTCTTATGATACTACTTGCCTTATTAGTGTGTTATGATACTTCTTGCCTTATTAGTGTCATCTGATACTACTGGCCTTATTAGTGTCTTATGATACTAATTGCCTTATTAGGGTCGTCTGAAACTACTTGCCTTAATAGTGTCGTCTGATACTAGTTGACTTTGTAGTGTCTTATGATACTACTTGCCTTATTTGTGTCGTCTAATACTAATTGCCTTGTTCGTGTCTTATGATACTACTTGCCTTATTCGAGACTTATGTTACTACTTGCCTTTATGGTGTCTTATAATACTACTTGCCTTATTCGTGTCTTTTGATACTATTTGGCTTATTATTGTCTTATGATACTACTTGTCTTATTAGTGTAATCTGAAACTACTTGCCTAATTAGTGTCTTATGGTACGACTTGCCTTATTAGTGTCTTATGATACTACTTGTAGTATTAGTGTCTAGTGATATTACTTGACTTAATATTGATTTATGATACTACTGACCTTATTTGTGTCGTCGGATACTACTTGCTTTATTAGTTTCTTATGATACTACTTGCCTTATTAGTGTCGTCTGATACTTATTGCCTTATTACTGTCTTATGATACTACTTGCCTTATTCGTGTCTTATGATAATATAGGCCTTATTCGTGTCATCTGATAATACTTGCCTTTATAGTGTCTTATGATACTACTTCCATTATTAGTGTCGTCTGATACTACTTGACTTAATAGGGTCTTATGATACTACTTGCCTTATTCGTGTCGTCTGATACTACTAGCCTTATTAGTGTCGTCTGATACTACTTGCCTTATTCGTGTCGTCTGATACTACTTGCTTTATTAGTGGCTTATGATACTACTTGCCGTATTAGTGTCTTATGATACAACTTGCCTTATTAGTATCTTCTGATACTACTTGCCGTATTAGTGTCTTATGATACTACTTGTCTTATTAGTGTCTTATGACACTACTTGCCTTATTAGTGTCATGTAATACTACTTGCAATATGGATGTCTTATGTTACTACTTGCCTTGTTAGTGTCGCCTGATACTACTTGCCTTATTATTGTCTTATAATACTACTTGCCTCATGAGTGTCCTCTGATACTACTTGCCTTATTAGTGTCTTATGATACTACTTCCATTATTAGTGTCGTTTGATACTACTTGACTTAATTGGGTCTTATGATACTACTTGCCTTATTCGTGTCGTCTGATACTACTATCCTTATTAATTTCGTCTGATACTATTACCCTATTAGTGCCTTATGATACTACTTGCCTTATTAGTGTCTTATGATACTTCTTGCCTTATTAGTGTCGTGTGATAATACTTGACTTATCAGTGTCTTATGATACTTCTTGCCTTATTATTGTCGTCTGATACTACTTGTCTTATTACTGTCGTCTGATACTACTTGCCTTATTTGTGTCTTATGATACTACTTGCCTTAATAGTATCTTATGATACTACTTGCGTTATTCGTGTCTTATGACACTACTTGCCTTATTAGTGTCTTGTGATACTACTTGCCTTATTAGAGTCTTATGATACTACTTGTCTTCTTAGTGTCGTCTGACACTACTTGCCTTATTAGTGTCTTATGAAACTACTTGCCTTATTAGTGGCGTCTGATACTATTTTACTTATTAGTGTCTTCTGATACTACTTGCCTTAGTAGTGTCTTATGATGCTACTTGCCTTATTAGTGACTTATGATACTACTTGCCTTATTAGTGTCACCTGACACTACTTGCCTTATTAGTTTCTTATAATATTAATTGCCTTATTAATGTCCTATGATACTACTTGACTTATTAGTGTCTTATGATACTTCTAGCCGTAGTAGTGTCGTGTGATACTACTTGCCTTCTTAGTGTCTTATGATACTACTAGCCTTAGTAGTGTCGTCTGATCCTACTTGCCTTAATATTGTCTTATATACTTGTTGCCTAATTAAGACTTGTGATACTACTTGCCTAAGTGCCTTCTGATACTACTTGCCTTATTAGTGTCTTCTGATACTACTTGCCTCATGAGTGTCTTATGATACTACTTGCCTTATTAGTGTCTTATGATACTACATGCCTTATTAGTGTCATCTGATGCTTCTTGCCTTATTAGTGTCGTCTGATACTACTTGCATTATTAATGACTTATGATACTACTTGCCTTATTAGTGTCTTATGATACTAATTGTCTTATTAGAGTCGTCTGAAACTACTTGCCTTATTATTGTCTTATGATACTACTTGTCTTATTAGTGTATTGTGATACTACTTGTATAATTAGTGTCTAATTATACTTCTTGCCTTATCATTTATTTATGATACTACTTGCCTTATTAGTGTTGACGAATACTACTTGCCTTATTAGTGTCTTATGATACTTCTTGCCTTATTAGTGTCATCTGATACTACTTGCCTTGTTACTGTCTTATGATGCTACTTGCCTTATTAGTGTCTTATGATACTACTTGCCTTATTAATGTCGTCTGATACTACTTGACTTAATACTGTCCTCTGATACTACTTGTTTTATTAGTGTCTTATGATACTACTTGTATTATTATGTCTAATTATACTACTTGCCTTAATATTGATTTATGATACTACTTGTCTTATTAGTGTCATCTGATTCTCCTTTCCTTATTAGTGTCGTCTGATACTATGTGACTTATTAGTGTTTTATGATACTACTTAACTTTTTAGTGTCTTATGATACTTTTTGTCTTATTAGTGTCGTTTGATGCTACTTGCATTATTAGTGTCTTATGATACTACTTGCCTTATTAGTGTTTTATGATACTATTTGCCTTATTAGTGTCGTCTGATACTACTTGCCTTCTTAGTGTCATCTGATAGTACTTGCTTTATTAGTGTCTTATGAAACTACTTGCTTTATTAGTGTCGTCTCATACTACTTGACTTATTAGTGTCTTATGATACTACTTGCCTTAGTAGTGTCTTATGATGCTACTTGCATTATTAGTTCCTTATTATACTACTTGCATTATTAGTGTCATCTGATACTACTTTCCTAATTAGTGTCTTATAATTCTGCTTGCCTTATTAGTGTCTCAAGATATTACTTGACTTATTGGTGTCATCTGCTACTACTTGATTTATTGTTGTATTATGATACTACTTGATTTATTAGACTTATTGTACTACTTGCCTTATTAGTGCCATCTAATACTGCTTTCCTTTATTAGTGTCGTCTGATACTACTTGCCTCATTAGTGTCTTATGATACTAATTGCCTTATTAATGTCTTATGATACCACTTGTCTTATTTATGTAATTCTGAAACTACTTGCCTTATTAGTGTCTTATGATATTACTTGCCTTATTATTGTCTTCTGATACTACTTGCTTTATTAGTGTGTTATGAAACTACTTGCTTTATTAGTGTCTTATGATACTACTACCCTTAGTAGTGTCATCACATACTACTTGCCTTATTTGTGTCTTATGGTAGTACTTGCCGTTTTCGTTTCTTATGATACTATTTGTATTATTAGTGTCTAATCATACTACTTGACTTAATATTGATTTATGATACTACTGGCCTTATTAGTGTCGTCGGACACTACTTGCTTTATTAGTTTCTTGTGATTCTACTTGCCTTATTAGTGTCATCTGATACTAATTGCCTTATTACTGTCTTATGATACTACTTGCCTTATTCGTGTCTTATGATACCATAGGCCTTATTCGTGTCATCTGATACTACTTGCCTTGTTAGTGTCTTATGATAATACTTGCCTTATTAGTGTCTTCTGATACTACTTGTCTTATTAATGTCGTCTGATACTACTTGCCTTATTTGTGTCTTATGATGCTACTTGCCTTGTTAGTGTCGTCTGTTACTACTTGTCTTATTAGTGTCTTATGATGTTAGTTGCCTTATGTGTGTCGTCTGGTTACTTGCCTTATTAGTGTCTTATGATACTACTTGCCTTATTAGTGTCTTGTGATACTACTTGCCTTATTAGAGACTTATTATACTACTTGCCTTATTAGTGCCATCTGATACTACTTGCCTTATTAGTGTCATCTGATACTACTTGCCTCATTACTGTCTTATGATACTACTTGCCTTATTAGTGTCTTATGATACTACTTGCCTTATTAATGTCATCTGATACTACTTGCCTTATTAATGTCGTCTGATGCTGCTTGCTTTATTAATGTCTTATGATACTACTTGTGTCATTACTCTCTTATGATACTACTTGTATTATTAGTGTCTAATGATACTACTTGTCTTATTATTTATTTATGATACTACTTGCCTTATTAGTGTCGATGAATACTACTTGTCCTATTATTGTCTTATGTACTATTTCTTTGTTAGTTTTGTCTGATACTACTTGCCTTATTACTGTCTTATGTTGCTACTTGCCTTTTTAGTGTCTTATGTTAATTTTTGCATTATTAGTGTCGTCTGATACTACTTGCTTTTTAAGTTTCTTTTGTTACTATTTGCCTTATTAGTGTCTTATGATACTACTTGCCTTATTAGTTTCTTATGATACTACTTGCGTTATTCGTGTCGTCTGATACTACTTGCCTCATTAGTGTCGTCTGATACTACTTGTCTTATTCGAGTCTTATGTTACTACTCGCCTTATTTGTGTCTTATGATACCACTTGCCTTAATCGTGTTTTACAGTACTACTTGCCTTATTAATGCCTTATGATACTACATGCCTTATTATTGTCTTACGATATGACTTGCCTTAGTAGTGTCGTCTGATACTCCTTGCCTTATTAGGGTCATCTGATACTACTTGCCTTAATAGTGCCTTATGATACTACTTGTATTATTAGTGTCGTCTGATACTGCTTGCCGTATTTGTGACGTGAGACACTACTTGCCTTATTAGTGTCGTCTGAAACTCCTTGCCTTATTAGTGTCTTATGATACTACTTGCCCTATTAGTGTCTTATGATACTACTTGCCTTATTAGGGTCGCCTGATATTACTTGCCTTATTATTATCTTATGATACTACTTGACTTATTAGTTTCTTATGATACTATTTGCCTTATTAGTGTCTTATGATACTTCTTGCCTTATTCGTGTCGTCTGATTCTCCTTTCCTTATTTGTGTCTTATAATACTACTTGCCTTATTAGTGCCTTATGATACTAATTGCCTTATTAGAATCTCATGATACTACTTGACTTCTTAGTCCCTTATGATACTTTTTGACTAATTAATGTCTTATGGTACTATTTGCCTCAGTAGTGTCCTCTAATACTACTTGCATTATTAGTGTCTTATGATACTACTTGCCTTATTAGTGACGTCTGATACTACTTGCCTTATTAGTGTCTTATGATTCTACTTGTATTATTAGTGTCTTATTATACTACTTGTCTTATTAGTGTTTTCTGAAAGTACTTGCCTTATTAATGTCTTATGATCCTGCTTGCCTTAATAGTGTCGTCTGATTCTACTTGCCTTATTAGTGTCTTATGAAACTACTTGCCTTATTAGAGACTTATGATACTACTTGCCTTATTAGTGCTGTCTGATACTACTTGCTTTATTAGTGTCGCCTGAAAAAACTTTCCTCATTAGAGTCTTATGATATTTATTGCCTTATTAATGTCTTATGACACTGCTTGCCTTATTAGTGTCGTCTGACACTACTTTCCTTATAAGTG
>NW_007184273.1:0-2366 GCF_000164805.1 Carlito syrichta
CCTCTTTGCTGTGACTATTATTCTTCATTGCCGCCTGCTGTAACACCTCATTCTCACTCTTTCCCCTTGATTTGTGTTCCTTTCCATAGAGGGCCTTTGCGTACGAGGGTGAAACCTCAGTGTTTCACGGAGAGAAATATGCAAGGCATAGTGCCGCAATGAGTGACACAAGTGTTCCACAGTCACGAGCAGGAGAGCATTAAGTGTGGATGGGGAGAATTCTAAGTTGTTTTTCCCTATGGCGTTTAAACCTAATAAGGACTACCAAGGCTGTGCCGTTTTCATTGCCGAGTAAGCACGGAGAGCCTCTGTTACACTGGGGGTGAAGCTGGGTCTTCCTGGGGACACGCTATTGAAGCCTGCGCTGCACTGCACTTCATTGGCAGTCTGTATACACTGGCTTTGTGCGTGCTCTCCTCCCTGATTCTCAGAGCTCTCCTGTATATGCACTATACTAGGCGGGGAGCATTTGGTGACCAGAGTGCAACTTCAGCTGCTGCACTGACTGGATCCAGATCTCCACAGCCATGGGTAGCCAAGCATGCTTCATTCAGCGGAGAATGCTGAAAAGTTTTCTCTTTTGACAAGGGCGTCTCACACGGAATACAATGGCTCTGCGGGTTCATTTGCCAACGAGGCCCGAGAGCCTTTGTTTGCTTTCCGGAAAACAACAGTCTTCCATGGGAGACATTCCTCCAAACGGCACGTCACTGAATGGGGGGGCAACAAGTATTATAGTGGCTTGGTCTTTGGCGCGACGCCTGATTCTCCCTGTTTTTCAGCGTGTATTATCCTACATTGAATGCAAAGGCCTAGCAGAGCTGTATGCAACGTTTCCTGTATACAAAGTGCACAACTCCATGGTGCCACACTGAGCGACATGACCGGTTCGCTGTCATCTTTGGGAAAGCATGATTTGTTCACCTACTGAATTCTAAAGTGTTTTTGATTTGACCTGTCCGTCTCCTATCCAAAGCCATTGCTCTTCCGTTGGCATTTACGAGGAAGAGCTGACAGGCTTGGCTTGCTGGCTGTGAGTGTGCATCAGCTTGGGGAATGCTGTGTCAAATGTTTACTGCATTGTGATGTATTTTCCAGTAGTTTGATTCTTGTGTGCTGTACGGTGTAATACACGATTCTCAAGGTACGGCTTGAATGAGCATAGCCGAGCATGTTATGTCGATACTTCACATGTAGGAATGAGCATGTCAATGGTGTCAGACTGAGTGAAATGAGTGCTACACACTCACTTGTAGAAAAGCAGTGCTTGCCTTCTGTTTGAGCCCTGAAACGTTTTACCCCTTGGCGTTTCTCTAGGCTAGGAAATGCAGTCACTCTCGCCTTGGCCTTGCTGAATAAGCGTAGACGGCCTCTGTGAGGCTTGTTGTGCATGTGCATCTTCCCGGGGAAGGAGCTTTTCAAAATGTGCAGCGCTCTTTAGGGGCTCTCTATGTTATTCTCACTTGGTGCATGCTGCAACACATGAGTCTGAGTCTCGCGGTTTTCTTCTCATTTGGACTTCGGCTGTGCAGAGCGCCTCTGTTTGAACTAAGAGTTCTCTCATGGGACACGCTTTGCCCATGTGCAGCCATACGCTGCCACCCAGGGGGCGATGGGAACCCCACAGTGGAACAAGAAGGCATTACTTGGTGAATTCCCTGGGTGCAATCTGAATTGTTTCTCCCTTTCAAATTTTTGTGTGGGAGGATACACAATTTCTCTGCCAAACGCATTGACGGAAAAGAGCTGACTGCCTTGGTGGTGCTTGTTTTGAATTTCCGTCTCCCTTGGAAAGTGCTGTGTGAGAAGTGTGCTGCACTGTGAGGTTCTGGCACTGAGTGTGCGTGATGTCATTCCTCCTTCCCACTTGTTCCCTTTCGTGTATCTTACGCTTTACAGGGTGACTGCTTTGGCGTGCGCCTTGTCAACCTCTCCCATGCGGGAATGCTCATCTCCCCTGTGCCACAATGAGGGATCTGAGACATTCACAGTTACTTGTGGAAGGCATGATGTGTGACCCGGGAGAATTCTGAAATGCTCTTTCTTGACACCTTCTCCTGTCAGGGAAAGCAATGAGACTGTGGATTGCTGGTCGGAGTGGCCTTTCTTAGGCCTGGGGTGCACGGGCACCTTCCTGGCTTAAGTCTGTGCCCAATGTGTGCTGCAGTGTCACCTCTTTGCTGTGACTATTATTTTTCATTGCCGCCTGCTGTAATACCTCATTCTCACTCTTTCCTCTTGATTTGTGTTCCTTTCCATAGAGGGCCTTTGCGTACGAGCGTGAAACCTCCGTGTTACACGGAGAGAAATCTGCAAGACATAGTGCCGCATTGAGTGACACAAGTGCTCCACATTCACGAGCAGGA
>NW_007184274.1:0-765 GCF_000164805.1 Carlito syrichta
TCCCTTTCAAATTTTTGTGTGGGAGGATACACAATTGCTCTGCCAAACGCATTGACGGAAAAGAGCTGACTGCCTTGGTGGTGCTTGTTTTGAATGTCCGTCTCCCTTGGAAAGAGCTGTGTGAGAAGTGTGCTGCACTGTGAGGTTCTGGCACTGAGTGTGCGTGCTGTCATTCCTCCTTCCCACTTGTTCCCTTTCGTGTATCTTACGCTCTACAGGGTGACTGCTTTGGCGTGCGGCTTGTCAACCTCTCCCATGCGGGAATGCTCATCTCCCCTGTGCCACAATGAGGGATCTGAGACATTCACAGTTACTTGTGGGAAGGCATTATGTGTGACCCGGGGGAATTCTGAATTGCTCTTTCTTGACACCTTCTCCTGTCAGGGAAAGCAATGAGACTGTGGATTGCTGGTGGGAGTGGCCTTTCTTAGGCCTGGGGTGCACGGGCACCTTCCTGGCTTAAGTCTGTGCCCAATGTGTGCTGCAGTGTCACCTCTTTGCTGTGACTATTATTCTTCATTGCCGCCTGCTGTAATACCTCATTCTCACTCTTTCCCCTTGATTTGTGTTCCTTTCCATAGAGGGCCTTTGCGTACGAGCGTGAAACCTCCGTGTTTCACGGAGAGAAATCTGAAAGGCATAGTGCCGCAATGAGTGACACAAGTGCTCCACAGTCACGAGCAGGAGAGCATTATGTGTGGATGGGGAGAATTCTAAGTTGTTTTTCCCTATGGCGTTTAAACGTAATAAGGACTACCAAGGCTG
>NW_007184275.1:0-807 GCF_000164805.1 Carlito syrichta
TACACAATTGCTCTGCCGAACGCATTGACGGAAAAGAGCTGACTGCCTTGGTGGTGCTTGTTTTGAATGTCTGTCTCCTGGGAAAGAGCTGTGTGAGAAGTGTGCTGCACTGTGAGGTTCTGGCACTGAGTGTGCGTGCTGTCATTCCTCCTTACCACTTGTTCCCTTTCGTGTATCTTACGCTCTACAGGGTGACTGCTTTGGCGTGCGGCTTGTCAACCTCTCCCATGCGGGAATGCTCATCTCCCCTGTGCCACAATGAGGGATCTGAGACATTCACAGTTACTTGTGGGAAGGCATTATGTGTGACCCGGGGGAATTCTGAATTGCTCTTTCTTGACACCTTCTCCTGTCAGGGAAAGCAATGAGACTGTGGATTGCTGTTGGGAGTGGCCTTTCTTAGGCCTGGGGTGCACGGGCACCTTCCTGGCTTAAGTCTGTGCCCAATGTGTGCTGCAGTGTCACCTCTTTGCTGTGACTATTATTCTTCATTGCCGCCTGCTGTAACACCTCATTCTCACTCTTTCCCCTTGATTTGTGTTCCTTTCCATAGAGGGCCTTTGCGAACGAGCGTGAAATCTCCGTGTTTCACGGAGAGAAATCTGCAACGCATAGTGCCGCAATGAGTGACACAAGTGCTCCACAGTCACGAGCAGGAGAGCATTATGTGTGGATGGGGAGAATTCTAAGTTGTTTTTCCCTATGGCGTTTAAACCTAATAAGGACTACCAAGGCTGTGCCGTTTTCATTGCCGAGTAAGCACGGAGAGCCTCTGTTACACTGGGGGTGAAGCTGGGTCTTCCTGGA
>NW_007184276.1:0-808 GCF_000164805.1 Carlito syrichta
TCAGACTGAGTGAAATGAGTGCTACACACTCACTTGTAGAAAAGCAGTGCTTGCCTTCTGTCTGAGCCTGAAACGTTTTACCCCTTGGCGTTTCTCTAGGCTAGGAAATGCAGTCACTCTCGCGTTGGCCTTGCTGAATAAGCGTAGACGGCCTCTGTGAGGCTTGTTGTGCATGTCCATCTTCCCGGGGAAGGAGCTTTTCAAAATGTGCAGCGCTCTTTAGTGGCTATCTATGTTATTCTCACTTGGTGCATGCTGCAACACATGAGTCTGAGTCTCGCGGTTTTCTTCTCATTTGGACTTCGGCTGTGCAGAGTGCCTCTGTTTGAACTAAGAGTTCTCTCATGGGACACGCTTTGCCCATGTGCAGCTCTACGCTGCCACACAGGGGCCGATGGGAACCCCACAGTGGAGCAAGAAGGCATTACTTGGTGAATTCCCTGGGTGCATTCTGAAATGTTTCTCCCTTTCAAATTTTTGTGTGGGAGGATACACAATTGCTCTGCCAAACGCATTTACGGAAAAGAGCTGACTGCCTTGGTGGTGCTTGTTTTGAATGTCCGTCTCCCTTGGAAAGAGCTGTGTGAGAAGTGTGCTGCACTGTGAGGTTCTGGCACTGAGTGTGCGTGCTGTCATTCCTCCTTCCCACTTGTTCCCTTTCGTGTATCTTACGCTCTACAGGGTGACTGCTTTGGCGTGCGGCTTGTCAACCTTTCCCATGCGGGAATGCTCATCTCCCCTGTGCCACAATGAGGGATCTGAGACATTCACAGTTACTTGTGGGAAGGCATTATGTGTGACCCGGGGA
>NW_007184277.1:0-689 GCF_000164805.1 Carlito syrichta
GGTAGGTGTACAATGACGTTTCATTCAGGCACCCTGTAGATAAGAAGTGTTTTCCCATCCCCCGACAGATATTTGCTACTGTTAATCCCATCCCCCTCCCCCCCATAGTTTCGCAGTACCATCCGTCATTTTCTCATAGTATTGCATTGGATGTTCAAGGTCCATTATATGAGTGAGAACATGTGATATTCGGATTTTTGTTTTTGTGAGAGGTCACTCAGTATTATAGACTCTAGTTCCATCCAGGTTGCAGCGAAATTCATGATTTTGTTCTTTTTTATGGCTGCGTAGTATTCCATCGTGTATATGTACCACATTTTTTTTAATCCAGTCCTCTTTTGATGGGCAGCATGGTTGTTTCCAGGTTCTTGCTATTGTGAACAATGCTGCGATAAACATACGTGTGCAGGTATCTTTTTTATAGAGTGATTTGTGTTCTTCAGGGTATATTCCCAGTAGGGGGATTGCAGGGTCATATGGAAGGTCAATTTTATAGAGCTTTTAGGAATCGCCACACTGCTTTCCACAGAGGTTGCACTAGTTTACACTCCCACCAACAGTGTAGAAGTGTTCCCTTTTCACTACACCCTCTCCAGCAGCTGTTATTTTTTGAGTTGTTGATAATTGCCATTCTGACTGGAGTTAAGTGGTATCTCAGTGTGGTTCTGATTTGCATCTCCCTGATGAAT
>NW_007184278.1:0-1070 GCF_000164805.1 Carlito syrichta
CGCTGCGATAAACATACGTGTGCAGGTATCTTTTTTATAGAGTGATTGTGCTCTTCAGGGTATATTCCCAGTAGGGGGATTGCAGGGTCATATGGAAGGTCAATTTTTAGAGTTTTTAGGAATCGCCACACTGCTTTCCGCAGAGGTTGCACTAGTTTACACTCCCACCAGCAGTGTAGAAGTGTTCCCTTTTCACCACACCCTCTCCAGCAGCTGTTATTTTTTGAGTTGTTGATAATTGCCATTCTGACTGGAGTTAGGTGGTATCTCAGTGTGGTTTTGATTTGCATCTCCCTGATGATTAGTGAGGTTGAGCATTTCTTCATGTGTTTGTTGGCTTCTCGAATGTCTTCTTTTGTGAAGTGTCTGTTCATATCTTCTGCCCATTTTATAATGGAGTTGTTTGTTTTCTTCTTTTCAGTACGTTTCAGTTCCTTGTAGATCCAGGATGTTAAGCCTTTGTCAGACCTAGAGTTGGCAAAGACTTTTTCCCAGTCTGTAGGCTGTCTTCCTGCTCTCTTGATGGTTTCTTTGGCTTTGCAGAAGCTTGTCAGTTTAATAAGGTCCCATTTGTCTATCTTCTCTCTTAAGTCCTGTGGGTTTCGGGTTTTGTACAGGAATTGGATGCCAGTTCCGATTTCCATGAGAGTATTTCCTTCCTTTTCTAAGGTTCTTATGGTTTGAGGTTTTACATTTAGGTCTCTGATCCATTTGGAGTTAACCTTTGTGCATGGGGATAGATAAGGGTCCTGTTTCAATCTTCTGCATGTGGTCAACCAGTTTTCCCAGCACCATTTACTGAATAGGTTCTCTTCTCCCCACTGGTAGGTGGTGGGGGCTTTGTCGAAGATGAGTTGGTTGAGGAATTGAGGTTTTGCTTCTGGAATCTCAATTCTGCTCCATTGATCTATATACCTGTTCCTGTACCAATACCAAGCTGTTTTGATGATTGTAGCTTTATAGTAAAGTTTGAAGTCTGGTATTGTGATACCACCTGCTTTGTTTTTTTTACTGAGGATTGTTCTGGCTATTCTTGGACGTTTGTGTTTCCATATGAAATTCCTGTGTTG
>NW_007184279.1:0-959 GCF_000164805.1 Carlito syrichta
CGGTCATGCCTTTCAGTGAAAGAACATTTGGGTGACTGCACACAGGACCTGGTGGTGGGGGAATGTAAGGAGATCCTGAGGGTACACTAGGCTCCATAAATATGGAACGCTTGGTATGGCACAAAGTGCCACACAATCTAAAGACAAATGCTGCAATCAAGACAAGTATGTTCATAAAGAAAGCAATAGTCAGTTAGGTAGATATCTATAATATACAAAGAACTCTCAGAAGTGTATAAAAGACAAAACAACTCAGTAGGGAAAAAATTAAAACTTGGCTCTGGCAAGAGAGTTCATTGTAATGAAAAATATACTAAACCTTGGAATTTTATGGTAATCTCAGTTTTTTTTAGAAATGCTCATGTCAGTATACTCAACTAAATTCTCATAGATGAAATGATAGAGAACTTGAGAAGGCAGACAGCAGTAGAAATGAAAGTGATCTTTTTTAAAAAACATTTTGCTTTCATTGTTTATGCTCATATTTGAAGAGAAATCACTACTTTCTTTTTTTTCCAGCATCATTAAACTGAGAACATAGAGCATCTTGTCTGGTTTTGGGTAGAGAGTAATTACCATCTGCACCCTACAAATGTGGGCAAGTTTGCACTGAAATAAACCATTCAAGTCCACGACAAACGTCAAAATTGTAGACATAAGAAGAAAGCACAAAATTATAGCATGAGAAAATAGCTACATTTAATTATCGAAAATTACATAGAATTTTAGTCTTCTTTACAGGCGCTTTATTTAAACTTACATCTAAAGACACACCTTTGGTTAATGCAACTTTCATTTCAAGTCAGGGAGTTGACAGAACATTTATTAAATTTAAAATTTGTGAAGTGTATTATATTAAAAAATATTTCAGGCCAAGCGTGGTGGCTCATGCCTGCATTCCTAGCACTTTAGGAAGCCGAGGCAGGCGATTTGCTTGAGCACAGGAGTTTGACACCAGT
>NW_007184280.1:0-1214 GCF_000164805.1 Carlito syrichta
CCTCCCTATTGACCCCCCCTTCCTCCATTATTTTCCTCTTCTATATGCCCCCTTTTTTAAATCTAGGGACCAAGACTGCAAACTGCTGAATAGACAGACTGTAAAACAGAGGGAAAAGTGAACAAAACCAGAAGACCCTCATAAGGAAGAACAGGTCATTGCAGAAGAGAAATAAAAGCAACCCCACCTTCCCTCAAAAACAGAATTGAAGAGGGGGAGGGAAAGGGGTAAAGGGAGAAAAATCTACAGAAATGAAGAAAAACCAAAAGAAGAGTATGGGTCTCTCCCAGACGCCTGGGAGAGCAGACACTGAGAAAATTGACTTTGGAATACAAACAATGAAAAGTCCCCAGAATGAAGGGTCTCAAAATGCAAATGTAGATATCAAAACAATAATGGAGAGACTAAAAAGAATTGAGGAGACACAAGAAGAAACTAGGAAGGAGCTGATATCTGAGATAACAGTAATAAAGAATACTGTGAATGAAATAAATAACAAATTGATAAGCATGGAAAGCAGAATTACCCAAGCAGAAGAAAGAATCTCAGAGCTTGAGGACCAAAATATAGAAATAACCCAAACTCTTAAAAACACAGAAAATAAGCTAAAAAAGACAGAACAAAACCTTCAAGAGATGAGTGACTACCTCAAGAGGCCTAACCTAAGAATAATCGGACTCCCTGAGGTAGAAAGAGAAACAGAGACCACATTGGAACAAACTTTCCACGAGATCATTCAAGAAAATTTCCCTCATTTAATCAGTGATACAAAAATTCAAACACAAGAGATTCAGAGAACCCCCGCAAGACAACAAATGAGAAGACCAACTCCTAGACACATAATAATTCGCCTAAATAAAGAGGCACAAAAGAAAAAATCCTAAAGGCAGCAAGAGAAAAAGGCCAGATCACCCACCATGGAAGACCAATCAGAATAGCAGCAGATTTATCTGCAGAAACCCTGCAGGCTAGGAGAGCTTGGAGCCCTATCTTCAAAGTCCTAAAGGATAAACAATTTCAACCAAGAATAACCTACCCAGCCAAGCTAAGCTTCATCAGTGAGGGAGAATTAAAATCTGTCTCAGATATCCAATCCCTAAGACTTATGCAGCCACAAAACCATCTCTTACATGAAACACTTAGAATGTACTAAACACAGATGAAAGGAAAAAAGAACCACGTTCTTTCACAAGAGTACAGGGAAAAGAATTAAA
>NW_007184281.1:0-803 GCF_000164805.1 Carlito syrichta
TTTGCATTCGGTGGCTGTTCCCCTGCTCTCTTGATGGATTGTTTCCTTTGCAGAAGCCCATTAGTGTGCTTGTCTATCTTTTTTCTTAAGGTATTTGCCTTTAGCGTTCTGAATTGGAATTGGTTGCCAGTTCCAATTTCCATAAGGGTGTCTTCTGCATTTTCTAAGATTCTTAGACTTTGAGGTTTTACATTTATGTCTCTAATCCATTTAGAGTTAATTTTTGTGTATGGGGATACGGAGGGGTCCTGTTTCAATCTTCCGCCTGTCGTCAGCCAGTTTTCCCAGCATTATTTCCTGAATAGGTTCTCTTCCCTGAGACCATGTCCCCACTCTATAGAATGATGAAAAGAGGAAACTAATGGAAGCAATAAACACGTACACACACACTCTAAAACAAACTGGAATAGCAATAAAGCTAAGCGAAAATATCAGCAACAGAAAGATCCCCAAGAAAACTAAACACACACATACATGCCTAGCACAATGTGAATAGGGACAACGAGCAGAAAGACTGAAGGAAACAAAAGGGGGAGGGTTAAGATGGAAACCTCACACATCTATTTACATATCCCTGAAACTATTAAGAATGATTATGAAAAAGACTCAGAAGAACGAAAGAACAAAAACCAGCAACAACATCAAAAGATAAACATTCAATCACTCACATACAAATAAACAGAAAATGACGAATAAAAGCAGAAGAAACAAAAAAGAAAAGGAAAAGAAAAAATTGGGGGGGGGGGAAGATGCAGATCAAACCCTCACTAACACATTTATGCACACGAAAAAATGTTTTAAAA
>NW_007184282.1:0-773 GCF_000164805.1 Carlito syrichta
CCTCACACATCTATTTACATATCCCTGAAACTATTAAGAATGATTATGAAAAAGACTCAGAAGAACGAAAGAACAAAAACCAGCAACAACATCAAAAGATAAACATTCAATCATTCACATACAAATAAACAGAAAATGACGAATAAAAGCAGAAAGAAACAAAAAAGAAAAGCAAAAGAAAAAAATTGGGGGGGGAAGATGCAGATCAAACCCTCACTAACACATTTATGCACAACGAAAAAATGTTTTTAAAAGAGATGAACTAACAAGAGTTAAATTTTTTAAATTAAAAAGTAATTGAAAATTTAAAAAGCAAAAACCAAACAACAACAACAACAACAAAAAAAACCTGCCCTATTGTGGCAGGTGCTGTAATTTTTCCTCTAATCAGGTCTGTCCTGCAGAGCCACCTCTTTCACTCTTCTCAGGGAATAATGCAGGGAAGGACGAGGGACAGTGTAGGTCGGTGGGGCTGCAGGCCTCCCCTCCCACTCTCCTATGGTCAGGGAGATCTCTGGTGGGGAGGTACAGGACTGTCTCTTCCCCAGGTATGAACTCTTACTGGGGTGTCACAGTCAGACCTATCCTGAAATGGAGTTCTCCTATTGTGACTGATGTCCAGGCTCCACCTGTGTTTGTCCCTCTCAGTTGTGGTCCAGCTGTGTGGGTCTGACATTCAGAGGATTGCTGGGAAGGAGGGGGTTTGTGTCAGCCCAAGACTCACTACTGGTCTCTTTGGAGTTCTTCCTCCTCCCTTCTGGCCCACACGCTTT
>NW_007184283.1:0-870 GCF_000164805.1 Carlito syrichta
CTCACATACAAATAAACAGAAAATGACGAATAAAAGCAGAAAGAAACAAAAAAGAAAAGGAAAAGAAAAAAATTGGGGGGGGAAGATGCAGATCAAACCCTCACTAACACATTTATGCACAACGAAAAAATGTTTTTAAAAGAGATGAACTAACAAGAGTTAAATTTTTTAAATTAAAAAGTAATTGAAAATTTAAAAAGCAAAAACCAAACAACAACAACAACAAAAAAAAAAACCTGCCCTATTGTGGCAGGCGCTGTAATTTTTCCTCTAATCAGGTCTGTCCTGCAGAGCCACCTCTTTCACTCTTCTCAGGGAATAATGCAGGGAAGGACGAGGGACAGTGTAGGTGGGTGGGGCTGCAGGCCTCCCCTCCCACTCTCCTATGGTCAGGGAGATCTCTGGTGGGGAGGTACAGGACTGTCTCTTCCCCAGGTATGAACTCTTACTGGGGTGTCACAGTCAGACCTATCCTGAAATGGAGTTCTTCTATTGTGACTGATGTCCAGGCTCCACCTGTGTTTGTCCCTCTCAGTTGTGGTCCAGCTGTGTGGGTCTGACATTCAGAGGATTGCTGGGAAGGAGGGGGTTTGTGTCAGTCCAAGACTCACTACTGATCTCTTTGGAGTTCTTCCTCCTCCCTTCTGGCCACACGCTTTGTCTCACAGCTGGATCAGGGTAGGGGATGGGGCGCCTGGAACTCAGCACTCATCAGGTCCCTCTGAAGTTTGTGCTCTCTGGATATTGCCTTTGGGCCATGGTCAAGCCCTGAATAGTTGATCCATCAGTCACAGAGATCGGATCTGTGGGTCCTGCACTTTCCTGCCCCCCCTTCAATATGATGGTGGGTGCCTCTCTTGTCCTCTTCTG
>NW_007184284.1:0-770 GCF_000164805.1 Carlito syrichta
ACGAAAAAATGTTTTTTAAAAGAGATGAACTAACAAGAGTTAAATTTTTTAAATTAAAAAGTAATTGAAAATTTAAAAAGCAAAAACCAAACAACAACAACAACAACAAAAAAAACCTGCCCTATTGTGGCAGGCGCTGTAATTTTTCCTCTAATCAGGTCTGTCCTGCAGAGCCACCTCTTTCACTCTTCTCAGGGAATAATGCAGGGAAGGACGAGGGACAGTGTAGGTGGGTGGGGCTGCAGGCCTCCCCTCCCACTCTCCTATGGTCAGGGAGATCTCTGGTGGGGAGGTACAGGACTGTCTCTTCCCCAGGTATGAACTCTTACTGGGGTGTCACAGTCAGACCTATCCTGAAATGGAGTTCTCCTATTGTGACTGATGTCCAGGCTCCACCTGTGTTTGTCCCTCTCAGTTGTGGTCCAGCTGTGTGGGTCTGACATTCAGAGGATTGCTGGGAAGGAGGGGGTTTGTGTCAGCCCAAGACTCACTACTGATCTCTTTGGAGTTCTTCCTCCTCCCTTCTGGCCACACGCTTTGTCTCACAGCTGGATCAGGGTAGGGGATGGGGCGCCTGGAACTCAGCACTCATCAGGTCCCTCTGAAGTTTGTGCTCTCTGGATATTGCCTTTGGGCCATGGTCAAGCCCTGAATAGTTGATCCATCAGTCACAGAGATCGGATCTGTGGGTCCTGCACTTTCCTGCCCCACCTTCAATATGATGGTGGGTGCCTCTCTTGTCCTCTTCTGTGGAAGCTTGCTCTGTACAC
>NW_007184285.1:0-1260 GCF_000164805.1 Carlito syrichta
CTTGCCTTCCTGATCTATTCTCTATGTAACCTACAGAGAAATGTACAATTCAGATAGGCCCATACCATTCTGTTTGTAGCTCCCCAGGTATCTATTTCACTCCTGTCCCTCTGAGCCCTTCCTTATCTCAGGTTTTTCTTCTCTGTCTCCTGCCCCTGGCTTCCCTACTCCCTCTAGGCTGCTTCTTTCCTCAGTACTTTGCTTATGTGACCCCTGTGCCAAAAATATCCACCCAGGCCTGTTCTTTGTCTCCTTTCCCTCCAGGCTAGCTCTTGGCTTATTCTGTCAGACTCACAAATAACAGCTTCCTCTAAATATTTGACAAACTGCTCCAACAGATGAATTAGCTGCCCCTCCCTAATGTTTCCTTTCACACCCAATGGATTGCTTTTAAGCACCCATTTATGTGTCTGTCTCCACACTGGAATACATGAGCTCTGCCAGGGCAGAGACCACACTTGACTCATTTCTTTATTACTAGAACCCAGCACAGTTTCAGGTTAATGGAGGAACCCAAATAAATTTTGGTAGAATGCATGGTAGATGAAGCACGCACACACACACAGTCTCTCTCTCTCTCTCTCTCTCTCTCTCTCTCTCTCTCTCTCTCTCTCTATCTCTATCTCTCTGATGGATTAAGGGGTTATACTGGAAGACATAACTCCTAGACTAGCTAATGCCCCAGTTGAGTTGCTATATGTGCCTGCCCTGAAAAGAGCAAGGCTTAGGGATTTAAAGAACTTGAATAAAGGATGATCACATTTGAAGTGCAAAAAGAATGGATGGAGCATAGCATAAGATTATTCATGGAAGCAAAAAAACACAAACAAACACAAATCGTGAAATGTGTAAGTAATGACAAAAAGGAAAAAAGAAACAGACATTTATTGACCACTTTGATCATCAAGCCAGGAAATTGCGAGATGCTTGAAGTATGTTAACTTATTTTATGATAACAAAAGTCCTTCTTAGGAAGATATTATTGACCCCTAAAAATATGAAAACTGAAAGTGAGGAAGTGCAAGTAACATATCCCTGTTGTAACACAGTAACCCCAAATCTGAGAGGGCTTCTGCATAATGTTTATCTGTTCCAAAGAAGTCACCCTGAGTCCTAGCAGGAAAATACATCAGTTTATTAAAACCTACAGGAGATGGCCAGGTACAGTGGTTCAGCCTGTAATCCCAGAACTTTGGGAGGCTGAGGTGAGAGGATTGCCTGAGCCCTGGGTTTGAGACCAGTCTGGGCAACTTGGTGAGA
>NW_007184286.1:0-823 GCF_000164805.1 Carlito syrichta
ACATGAACCCTGGGAATTTTTTGATTGACGACGCATACAACAATGATTCTTTATTCATACTTAGTTGGAGGCTGTGTAGTGTCCAGTATGTGAGGACTCTCTTCTCTAGATTCGTGGTTCAAAACCCTGATTCTTGTTTATTCCTTAGTAAGAGGCCATGTAGAGTTTTTGATGGAGGAACCATGGAAAACAGATTTCTTATTTTTTCTTAGCAAGAGGCCATGTAGTTTTCTGTATATGAGGATTACTATTACACACATTAAGCCCTCGAATCCCTGATACTTCTTTAACCGTCAGCAAGATGCCGTGTAGATTTTCAGGACTGTGGACTCATATAACCCGGATTCCTTATTTTTAGCAACAGCCATGAAGTTGCCTGTATATGAGTACTCCTGTTCACAGATACTGTCGTCGAAAACTTGATTCTTGTATAGATTTTAGGAAGACGCCATGTACTTTTTTGGGGATTGAGAAAATATGTCACTCACATTCCTTATTCTTTCTTAGGAAAAGTCAGTGCAGTTGCCTGTATATGAGGATTTCATTTCCCTAGTTTATGCTTCAAAAACCCAAATTCGTGGTTTGCTCTTAGCAAGACATCCTGAAGTTTTTATTGGGATGGAGGACACATGGAAACCAGATTCGTTATACTCCTTTAGCAATAGACAATGCAGTTTGCTGTATATGAGGACTCCCATTATCCAGATTCCTACTCCCAAAACCTGAATGGTACTTATCTCTTAGCAAGACGATCTGTAGGTTTTTGTGATGGGAGGTCTCATGTAAGAAGATTCCTTATTTTTCTGTAGCAACAGGTCGTGTA
>NW_007184287.1:0-767 GCF_000164805.1 Carlito syrichta
ACACAAATCAAGGGGAAAGAGTGAGAATGAGGTGTTACAGCAGGCGGCAATGAAGAATAATAGTCACAGCAAAGAGGTGACACTGCAGCACACATTGGGCACAGACTTAAGCCAGGAAGGTGCCCGTGCACCCCAGGCCTAAGAAAGGCCACTCCCACCAGCAATCCACAGTCTCATTGCTTTCCCGGACAGGAGAAGGTGTCAAGAAAGAGCAATTCAGAATTCCCCCGGGTCACACATAATGCCTTCCCACAAGTAACTGTGAATGTCTCAGATCCCTCATTGTGGCACAGGGGAGATGAGCATTCCCGCATGGGAGAGGTTGACAAGCCGCACGCCAAAGCAGTCACCCTGTAGAGCGTAAGATACACGAAAGGGAACAAGTGGGAAGGAGGAATGACAGCACGCACACTCAGTGCCAGAACCTCACAGTGCAGCACACTTCTCACACAGCACTTTCCAAGGGAGACGGACATTCAAAACATGCACCACCAAGGCAGTCAGCTCTTTTCCGTCAATGCGTTTGGCAGAGCAATTGTGTATCCTCCCACACAAAAATTTGAAAGGGAGAAACATTTCAGAATGCACCCAGGGAATTCACCAAGTAATGCCTTCTTGCTCCACTGTGGGGTTCCCATCGCCCCCTGGGTGGCAGCGTAGAGCTGCACATGGGCAAAGCGTGTCCCATGAGAGAACTCTTAGTTCAAACAGAGGCGCTCTGCACAGCCGAAGTCCAAATGAGAAGAAAACCGCGAGACTCAGACTCG
>NW_007184288.1:0-820 GCF_000164805.1 Carlito syrichta
TCCACAGTCTCATTGCTTTCCCTGACAGGAGAAGGTGTCAAGAAAGAGCAATTCAGAATTCCCCCGGGTCACACATAATGCCTTCCCACAAGTAACTGTGAATGTCTCAGATCCCTCATTGTGGCACAGGGGAGATGAGCATTCCCGCATGGGAGAGGTTGACAAGCCGCACGCCAAAGCAGTCACCCTGTAGGGCGTAAGATACACGAAAGGGAACAAGTGGGAAGGAGGAATGACAGCCCGCACACTCAGTGCCAGAACCTCACAGTGCAGCACACTTCTCACACAGCACTTTCCAAGGGAGACGGACATTCAAAACATGCACCACCAAGGCAGTCAGCTCTTTTCCGTCAATGCGTTTGGCAGAGCAATTGTGTATCCTCCCAAACAAAAATTTGAAAGGGAGAAACATTTCAGAATGCACCCAGGGAATTCACCAAGTAATGCCTTCTTGCTCCACTGTGGGGTTCCCATCGCCCCCTGGGTGGCAGCGTAGAGCTGCACATGGGCAAAGCGTGTCCCATGAGAGAACTCTTAGTTCAAACAGAGGCGCTCTGCACAGCCGAAGTCCAAATGAGAAGAAAACCGCGAGACTCAGACTCATGTGTTGCAGCATGCACCAAGTGAGAATAACATAGATAGCCCCCTAAAGAGCGCTGCACATTTTGAAAAGCTCCTTCCCCGGGAAGATGCACATGCACAACAAGCCCTCACAGAGGCCGTCTACGCTTATTCAGCAAGGCCAACGCGAGAGTGACTGCATTTCCTAGCCTAGAGAAACGCCAAGGGGTAAAACGTTTCAGGGCTCAAACAGAAGGCA
>NW_007184289.1:0-971 GCF_000164805.1 Carlito syrichta
TCTAAACCCTTTACCCCTGAATAGCACAATTAAAGAAGATGGTGACGTGGAGGGAAGGAAAAAATAGGGAGAGGGAAAACACTGCACAAATGAAGAAAAACCAAAAGAAGAATATAGGTCTCACACAGACCCCTGGGAGATGAGACACTGAGAAAACCGATTCTGGAACACAAACAATGAAGAGTCCCCAGAATGACTGGTCACATGCAACAAACCCAGACATCAAGACACTAATGGAGAGAATTTTAAAAATTGAGGAGAGACAAGAGGAAAATAGGAAGGAGTTGATGTCAGAAATGACAGCAGTAAAGAATAGTGTGATGGAAATGAATAACAGACTAATAAGCATGGAAAGCAGATTCAGCCAAGCAGAAGAAAGAATCTCAGAGCTCGAAGACCAAAACACAGAACTAACCCAAACTGTCAAAAGCATAGAAAAGAACCTGAAAAAGACAGAACAAAACCTGCAGGAGATGAATGATCACTTCAAGAGACCAAACCTAAGAGTAATTGGGCTTCCTGAGGCAGAGAGAGAAACAGAAGCCACACTGGAACAAACATTGCATGAAATCATTCAAGAAAACTTCCCTCATCTCATCAAGGATGAAAAAATTCAAACACAAGAGATTCAGAGAACCTCTGCAAGACAACAAATGAGAAGACCAACTCCCAGACACATAATAATTTGCCTAAACAAAGTAACCATAAAAGAAAAAATCCTAAAGGCAGCAAGAGAAAAAGGCCAGACTGCCTACCAGGGAAAACCAATTAGAATAGCAGCAGATTTATCCACAGAAACCCTTCAGGCTAGGAGAGCCTGGAGCCCTATCTTCAAAGTTCTAAAAGAGAAACAATTTCAACCAAGAATAACCTACCCAGCCAAACTAAGCTTCATCAGTGAGGGAGAATTGAAATCTTTTCCAGACTCCAATCCCTAAGAACCTACGCTGCCACCAGACCACCTCCACAAG
>NW_007184290.1:0-791 GCF_000164805.1 Carlito syrichta
TCCTACAGCTGAGTCACTTCACAGAGTTCTCACCCTCTCATTGACACAAGATGGAGAGAAGAGGCCTATGCACCCAGAAAATTCAGTAATCAGTAAAAGATGTAAGGGGAGGTCTGGTTGGCCTGAAAAAGTCTACTGTTTGGGAATAGGGGAGAGTGTAGTAGCTCTCCCCAGTGACTCTGTGACCAACTAATTATGCAAGACCTCTCCGGCTCCAGTTCTACCAACCTCTCCAGCTACATTCCCTGTCACTTACATTGATATGCCCTCTTTTAGTCATATGAAGTTGCTTATGCTTCCCTAATTCTACCAAGCTGTTCCATGCCTCTGCATGTTGCATTTGCTCTTCTTCTATCGGAAATTGCCTTTTCACTCCTTATTTCATTGAAAATTTTTGATTCACTCATTGACATGTGTTTGAGTTGTTACCTCCTCTGGGAAGCATTCCTATTCTTCGGTGTCATTTTTCTCTCCATGTGCACAAAAAGAAGTCATGTGAGCACACAGTGACAAGGCAGTCTTCTGCAAACCAAGAAGTGAGCCCTCACCAGAAGCTGACCATGCAGGTGCCTTGATCTCAGAATTCCTTTATGCTACCAATGTAGCTACCTCTTACCTCTATTCACGGAATTTGATAGATATTTGTGAAATACATACTATAGACCAGAGCTCATAATGACTGGTGGACAAAGCAAATGGTGTTCTCCCTACAGGGACTTCATTTCAGTTACCTTTGTTGCATAGTAAATTGCCACAAAACTTAGTCCTGGTTAACAATGCAGACTTCTTGA
>NW_007184291.1:0-785 GCF_000164805.1 Carlito syrichta
AACCTCTCCAGCTACATTTCCTGTCATTTACATTGATATGCCCTCTTTTAGCCATATGAAGTTGCTTATGCTTTCTCTAATTCTACCAAGCTGCTCCATGCCTCTGCATGTTGAATTTGCTCTTCTTCTATCAGAAATTGCCTTTCCACTCCTTATTTCATTGAAAATTTTTGATTCACTCATTGACATGTGTTTGAGTTGTTACCTCCTCTGGGAAGCATTCCTATTCTTCGGTGTCATTTTTCTCTCCATGTGCACAAAAAGAAGTCATGTGAGCACACAGTGACAAGGCAGTCTTCTGCAAACCAAGAAGTGAGCCCTCACCAGAAGCTGACCATGCACGTGCCTTGATCTCAGAATTCCTTTATGCTACCAATGTAGCTACCTCTTACCTCTATTCAACAGAATTTGATAGATATTTGTGAAATACATACTATAGACCAGAGCTCATAATGACTGGTGGACAAAGTAAATGGTGTTCTCCCTACAGGGACTTCATTTCAGTTACCTTTGTTGCATAGTAAATTGCCACAAAACTTAGTTCTGGTTAACAATGGTAGCCTTCTTGAATCTTGTGACTTCTGTAGTTGAGAAAGTCAGGAAGGCCCCAACTGGGCAGCTAGCTTGTTGTCTTCATGGGTTGTAGTTAAATGGTGGCTGAAGCTGGAACTGCAAAGGAGGGAGTATGGAACATCTGTTAGCTGCTAAGCATCCCTCTCTTTTAATGTGGTCTCAGAGCCTTTCCATGTGGTTTCTCTGCATAGACTAGTTTGGGTTTTCTCATA
>NW_007184292.1:0-771 GCF_000164805.1 Carlito syrichta
CTTGTAACTTTAAGATAAAATTGGCTCTCCGATGTCACTCTGAGTTTAAGTGGATTTGCCTCACTCCTTTGGAGGGGAATAAGTCTGTCCATAATTGGGACAAGATAAAGAATCATATCCTTGGAATTTGGAATCATTCAGACTTGAGTATAGACCTTACTAAATTACATCAAGACGTGCAGGACATGACTGTTGCTGAAAAGCAGTTCCAGTCCTATGAATTAGCTAGTTCCATATTTAATAACTTCTCATTGTTTGTTAATCAAAAGTCATTGAAGTCTATACTCATTAATGTGAGAATTTGTGGGACAGTGATTCTTGTGTTGCTATGCCTACTTCCAGTTATTTTCAGAGTGCTGAAGAAGAACATTTCTCAGCTCAACACCGAGTTTTATGGTTTTGTGCTAAAAAATAAAAAGGGAGAGATGTTGGGAGCTTGCCATAGAGGCCCACTGAGCATTAGGGATCACGGAGGGCTGTGGACCCCAAAACTTCTAGAATGTGTTCGGGAGCCATTGACCCTATTTTCCTCCTCCTTTGACCATGCAGCACAAGCAACCTAAAGGAACTCTGCTGGACTAAGCTGAAGTCTCTGTGACTGTGACAGGCATAGTTCACTCTAGAAACCCATTGTTCCTGTTTCCCATAAACTGTGGTTTTGGCTTAGTATTAGATATAATTCAAATTCAGTCACATTTGGAGCCTTTTATGTGGTACAGCCTTTTTATAATATTTAAAAGTTTATTTGTAGAATTAGTATATACTTATGGA
>NW_007184293.1:0-778 GCF_000164805.1 Carlito syrichta
ATTTGGAATCATTCAGACTTGAGTATAGACCTTAAAAATTACATCAAGACGTGCAGGACATGACTGTTGCTGAAAAGCAGTTCCAGTCCTATGAATTAGCTAGTTCCATATTTAATAACTTCTCATTGTTTGTTAATCAAAAGTCATTGAAGTCTATACTCATTAATGTGAGAATTTGTGGGACAGTGATTCTTGTGTTGCTATGCCTACTTCCAGTTATTTTCAGAGTGCTGAAGAAGAACATTTCTCAGCTCAACACCGAGTTTTATGGTTTTGTGCTAAAAAATAAAAAGGGAGAGATGTTGGGAGCTTGCCATAGAGGCCCACTGAGCATTAGGGATCACGGAGGGCTGTGGACCCCAAAACTTCTAGAATGTGTTCGGGAGCCATTGACCCTATTTTCCTCCTCCTTTGACCATGCAGCACAAGCAACCTAAAGGAACTCTGCTGGACTAAGCTGAAGTCTCTGTGACTGTGACAGGCATAGTTCACTCTAGAAACCCATTGTTCCTGTTTCCCATAAACTGTGGTTTTGGCTTAGGTATTAGATATAATTCAAATTCAGGTCACATTTGGGAGCCTTTTATGTGGTACAAGCCTTTTTATAATATTTAAAAGTTTATTTGTAGAATTAGTATATACTTATGGAGAGCTATTTTCAGCTTTTCAATGGTATATATGACTATCTAGAGTTATCAGAAATGGGCCAGCTCGAAGTTTGGCTGGGCCACATTCCTGAGGCCCAGCATGTACTTTGGACTGGGCTGCATTCTTTTAG
>NW_007184294.1:0-1625 GCF_000164805.1 Carlito syrichta
ACAGAGAAAATTTAATATAAGTAATTCTTGCCAGGTGCAATGACTTACACCTGTAATCCCAGAGTTTGGGGGCCAATGAGAGAGGAGTGCTTGAGCCCAGGAGTTTGAGACCAGCCTGAGCAGCACAGCAAGACCTCGGGACTATAAAAATTATTATTAATAATAATAAAAATAAGCCGGACTCGGTGGCTTAGCCTGTACTCCTGCGCTTTGGGAGGCTGAGGTGAATGGATTGCCAGAGCCCGTGGGTTTGAGACCCGCCTGGGCAACTTGGCGAGACCTCATTTCTACAATAAATCAAAAAATCAGCCGGGCGTGGTAGCGCGAGCCTGTAGTTCCAGTTACTTGGAAGGCTGAGGCAGAAGGATCGCCAGAGCCCAGCAGGTCAAGGCTGCGGTGGCCAGGAGTGGCCACTGCACTCCAGTCTGGGTGACAGAGTGAGACACCAACTCAAAAAAAAAACAAAACAAAAAAATAAAAATAAAGAATTACTAAACAGGTAATGTTTTGTGTTGAACTGTGTGCCTCTAAAATTCATCTGTAGAAGGCCTAATCTTCAATATCTCAGAATGTAATCTTACTCGGAAACAGGAGAAAGACCCCAAAAAAACAAAATTGTCTTTTGGAGAGTGGGTTCCCTGTAGTACAAATGCCCCCCCACTAGGTAAGTGTCTTAGGAACCCATCGGCATCAGTGTGTCAGCTAGTATACTGAGAGGTTGCATTCAGCTTCAGTGAATTTTTGTTATGATTCTTTCAACACATTTGCCCATTTCATGATAGGTGATTTACAAGTGTGTCTGTCCACACCATTGAATGTTCAGCAGTTTTTGACCAAAAGAAGCAGGAACTAATGCTCCACCTTCCCTGTTCACCTGATCTCATTGTAACCAAATTTTTCTTTGTTTCCACAGATGAAAAAAGTCCTCTAAGAGAAACATTTTGCCAATGTAGAAGAGGTGAAATAAAAAATGTCAGAGGCACTAGAAGGCACCAAAATGGATGAGCTCAAAAACTGTTTTGAGCAATGAAAAAAGTGTCTCAATAGATATATTGCATCACACAGAGAGTATATTGGTGGTGACTGAAGTCTAAACATGTGAAGACAAATACAAAACATTTTATAAATAAATGCCTTTTTTTTGAGGTCCCTCCTTTTAGAATTGCTTTGGATATAATTAGTTAAGATGAGGTCATATTGGAGCAATGTGGTTCTCTAACACAATATGACTAATGTTCTTATGAGAAGAGGAAATCTGGGCACATACAGCAAACAAGGAATGTACCAGGTGAAGATGAAAACAGAGATGGGGGTGATGCATTTACAAGCCAGAGAATATCTAAACTGCTGGCAAACCCTCAGCAGCTGGGGAAAGGCATGAACCAGATTCTCCCTCAAAGTCCTCGGGGTAAGCAACCCTGCTGACACCTTGATTTGGACTCCCTGCCACCAGAACTGCCAGACAAGACACCTCTGTTCCTTAAACCTCTAAGTCTGTGGCATTTTGATGCAACAACCTGAACAAACTAACATGTTATGATGAATTTTCAGCTAGTTCACTGAAAAGGCAAAAGGAGAACAGGAAGGTATTGCAGAGGCAAATAAAGGTAGCAGCTCCACCCCAC
>NW_007184295.1:0-1132 GCF_000164805.1 Carlito syrichta
ACAAATCATGCTTTCCCAAAGATGACAGCGAACCGGTCATGTCGCTCAGTGTGGCACCATGGAGTTGTGCACTTTGTATACAGGAAACGTTGCATCCAGTTCTGCTAGGCCTTTGCATTCAATGTAGGATAATACACGCTGAAAAACAGGGAGAATCAGGCGTCACGCCAAAGACCAAGCCACTATAATACTTGTTGCCCCCCCATTAGGTGACGTGCCGTTTGGAGGAATGTCTCCCATGGAAGACTGTTGTTTTCCGGAAAGCAAACAATGGCTCTCGGGCCTCGTTGGCAAATGAACCCGCAGAGCCATTGTATTCCGTGTGAGACGCCCGTGTCAAAAGAGAAAACGTTTCAGCATTCTCCGCTGAATGAAGCATGCTTGGCTACCCATGGCTGTGGAGATCTGGATCCAGTCAGTGCAGCAGCTGAAGTTGCACTCTGGTCACCAAATGCTCCCCGCCTAGAATAGTGCATATACAGGAGAGCTCTGAGAATCAGGGAGGAGAGCACGCACAAAGCCAGTGTATACAGACTGCCAATGAAGTGCAGTGCAGCGCAGGCTTCAATAGCGTGTCCCCAGGAAGACTCAGCTTCACCCCCAGTGTAACAGAGGCTCGCCGTGCTTACTCAGCAATGAAAACGGCACAGCCTTGGTAGTCCTTATTAGGTTTAAACGCCATAGGGAAAAACAACTTAGAATTCTCCCCATCCACACATAATGCTCTCCTGCTCGTGACTGTGGAGCACTTGTGTCTCTCATTGCGGCACTATGTCTTGCAGATTTCTCTCCGTGAAACACGGAGGTTTCACGCTCGTACGCAAAGGCCCTCTATGGAAAGGAACACAAATCAAGGGGAAAGAGTGAGAATGAGGTATTACAGCAGGCGGCAATGAAGAATAATAGTCACAGCAAAGAGGTGACACTGCAGCACACATTGGGCACAGACTTAAGCCAGGAAGGTGCCCGTGCACCCCAGGCCTAAGAAAGGCCACTCCCACCAGCAATCCACAGTCTCATTGCTTTCCCTGACAGGAGAAGGTGTCAAGAAAGAGCAATTCAGAATTCCCCCGGGTCACACATAATGCCTTCCCACAAGTAACTGTGAATGTCTCAGATCCCTCATTGTGGC
>NW_007184296.1:0-3998 GCF_000164805.1 Carlito syrichta
AGTCAGTGCAGCAGCTGAAGTTGCACTCTGGTCACCAAATGCTCCCCGCCTAGTATAGTGCATATACAGGAGAGCTCTGAGAATCAGGGAGGAGAGCACGCACAAAGCCAGTGTATACAGACTGCCAATGAAGTGCAGTGCAGCGCAGGCTTCAATAGCGTGTCCCCAGGAAGACTCAGCTTCACCCCCAGTGTAACAGAGGCTCTCCGTGCTTACTCAGCAATGAAAACGGCACAGCCTTGGTAGTCCTTATTAGGTTTAAAGGCCATAGGGAAAAACAACTTAGAATTCTCCCCATCCACACATAATGCTCTCCTGCTCGTGACTGTGGAGCACTTGTGTCACTCATTGCGGCACTATGTCTTGCAGATTTCTCTCCGTGAAACACGGAGGTTTCACGCTCGTACGCAAAGGCCCTCTAAGAAAAGGAACACAAATCAAGGGGAAAGAGTGAGAATGAGGTATTACAGCAGGCGCCAATGAAGAATAATAGTCACAGCAAAGAGGTGACACTGCAGCACACATTGGGCACAGACTTAAGCCAGGAAGGTGCCCGTGCACCCCAGGCCTAAGAAAGGCCACTTCGACTAGTAATCCACAGTCTCATTGCTTTCCCTGACAGGAGAAGGTGTCAAGAAAGAGCAATTCAGAATTCCCCCGGTTGACACATAATGCCTTCCCACAAGTAACTGTGAATGTCTCAGATCCCTCATTGTGGCACAGGGGAGATGAGCATTCCCGCATGGGAGAGGTTGACAAGCCGCACGCCAAAGCAGTCACCCTGTAGAGCGTAAGATACACGAAAGGGAACAAGTGGGAAGGAGGAATGACAGCACGCACACTCAGTGCCAGAACCTCACAGTGCAGCACACTTCTCACACAGCCTTTCCAAGGGAGACGGACATTCAAAACAAGCACCACCAAGGCAGTCAGCTCTTTTCCGTCAATGCGTTTGGCAGAGCAATTGTGTATCCTCCCACACAAAAATTTGAAAGGGAGAAACATTTCAGAATGCACCCAGGGAATTCACCAAGTAATGCCTTCTTGCTACACTGTGGGGTTCCCATCGCCCCCTGGGTTGCAGCGTAGAGCTGCACATGGGCAAAGCGTGTCCCATGAGAGAACTCTTAGTTCAAACAGAGGCGCTCTGCACAGCCGAAGTCCAAATGAGAAGAAAACCGCGAGACTCAGACTCATGTGTTGCAGCATGCACCAAGTGAGAATAACATAGATAGCCCCTAAAGAGCGCTGCACATTTGAAAAGCTCCTTCCCCGGGAAGATGCACATGCACAACAAGCCTCACAGAGGCCGTCTACGCTTATTCAGCAAGGCCAACGCGAGAGTGACTGCATTTCCTAGCCTAGAGAAACGCCAAGGGGTAAAACGTTTCAGGGCTCAAACAGAAGGCAAGCACTGCTTTTCTACAAGTGAGTGTGTAGCACTCATTTCACTCAGTCTGACACCATTGACATGCTCATTCCTACATGTGAAGTATCGACATAACATGCTCGGCTATGCTCATTCAAGCCGTACCTTGAGAATCGTGTATTACACCGTACAGCACACAAGAATCAAACTACTGGAAAATACATCACAATGCAGTAAACATTTGACACAGCATTTCCCAAGCTGATGCACACTCACAGCCAGCAAGCCAAGCCTGTCAGCTCTTCCTCGTAAATGCCAACGGAAGAGCAATGGCTTTGGATAGGAGACGGACAGGTCAAATCAAAAACACTTTAGAATTCAGTAGGTGAACAAATCATGCTTTCCCAAAGATGACAGCGAACCGGTCATGTCGCTCAGTGTGGCACCATGGAGTTGTGCACTTTGTATACAGGAAACGTTGCATACAGCTCTGCTAGGCCTTTGCATTCAATGTAGATAATACACGCTGAAAAACAGGGAGAATCAGGCGTCACGCCAAAGACCAAGCCACTATAATACTTGTTGCCCCCCCATTCAGTGACGTGCCGTTTGGAGGAATGTCTCCCATGGAAGACTGTTGTTTTCCGAAAAGCAAACAATGGCTCTCGGGCTTAGTTGGCAAATAACCCGCAGAGCCATTGTATTCAGTGTGAGACGCCCGTGTCAAAAGAGAAAACTTTTCAGCATTCTCCGCTGAATGAAGCATGTTTGGCTACCCATGGCTGTGGAGATCTGGATCCAGTCAGTGCAGCAGCTGAAGTTGCACTCTGGTCACCAAATGCTCCCCGCCTAGTATAGTGCATATACGGGAGAGCTCTGAGAATCAGGGAGGAGAGCACGCACAAAGCCAGTGTATACAGACTGCCAATGAAGTGCAGTGCAGCGCAGGCTTCAATAGCGTGTCCCCAGGAAGACCCAGCTTCACCCCCAGTGTAACAGAGGCTCTCCGTGCTTACTCGGCAATGAAAACGGCACAGCCTTGGTAGTCCTTATTAGGTTTAAACGCCATAGGGAAAAACAACTTAGAATTCTCCCCATCCACACATAATGCTCTCCTGCTCGTGACTGTGGAGCACTTGTGTCACTCATTGCGGCACTATGCCTTGCAGATTTCTCTCCGTGAAACACGGAGGTTTCACGCTCGTACGCAAAGGCCCTCTATGGAAAGCAACACAAATCAAGGGGAAAGAGTGAGAATGAGGTATTACAGCAGGCGGCAATGAAGAATAGTGGTCACACAAAGAGGTGACACTGCAGCACACATTGGGCACAGACATAAGCCAGGAAGGTGCCCGTGCACCCCAGGCCTAAGAAAGGCCACTCCCACCAGCAATCCACAGTCTCATTGCTTTCCCTGACAGGAGAAGGTGTCAAGAAAGAGCAATTCAGAATTCCCCCGGGTCACACATAATGCCTTCCCACAAGTAACTGTGAATGTCTCAGATCCCTCATTGTGGCACAGGGGAGATGAGCATTCCCGCATGGGAGAGGTTGACAAGCCGCACGCCCAAGCAGTCACCCTGTAGAGCGTAAGATACACGAAAGGGAACAAGTGGGAAGGAGGAATGACAGCACGCACACTCAGTGCCAGAACCTCACAGTGCAGCACACTTCTCACACAGCACTTTCCAAGGGAGACGGACATCAAAACAAGCACCACCAAGGCAGTCAGCTCTTTTCCGTCAATGCGTTTGGCAGAGCAATTGTGTATCCTCCCACACAAAAATTTGAAAGGGAGAAACATTTCAGAATGCACCCAGGGAATTCACCAAGTAATGCCTTCTTGCTACACTGTGGGGTTCCCATCGCCCCCTGGGTTGCAGCGTAGAGCTGCACATGGGCAAAGCGTGTCCCATGAGAGAACTCTTAGTTCAAACAGAGGCGCTCTGCACAGCCGAAGTCCAAATGAGAAGAAAACCGCGAGACTCAGACTCATGTGTTGCAGCATGCACCAAGTGAGAATAACATAGATAGCCCCTAAAGAGCGCTGCACATTTGAAAAGCTCCTTCCCCGGGAAGATGCACATGCACAACAAGCCTCACAGAGGCCGTCTACGCTTATTCAGCAAGGCCAACGCGAGAGTGACTGCATTTCCTAGCCTAAAGAAACGCCAAGGGGTAAAACGTTTCAGGGCTCAAACAGAAGGCAAGCACTGCTTTTCTACAAGTGAGTGTGTAGCACTCATTTCACTCAGTCTGACACCATTGACATGCTCATTCCTACATGTGAAGTATCGACATAACATGCTCGGCTATGCTCATTCAAGCCGTACCTTGAGAATCGTGTATTACACCGTACAGCACACAAGAATCAAACTACTGGAAAATACATCACAATGCAGTAAACATTTGACACAGCATTTCCCAAGCTGATGCACACTCACAGCCAGCAAGCCAAGCCTGTCAGCTCTTCCTCGTAAATGCCAACGGAAGAGCAATGGCTTTGGATAGGAGACGGACAGGTCAAATCAAAAACACTTTAGAATTCAGTAGGTGAACAAATCTTGCTTTCCCAAAGATGACAGCGAACCGGTCATGTCGCTCAGTGTGGCACCATGGAGTTGTGCAG
>NW_007184297.1:0-751 GCF_000164805.1 Carlito syrichta
TGAGAATCAGGGAGGAGAGCACGCACAAAGCCCAGTGTATACAGACTGCCAATGAAGTGCAGTGCAGCGCAGGCTTCAATAGCGTGTCCCCAGGAAGACCCAGCTTCACCCCCAGTGTAACAGAGGCTCTCCGTGCTTACTCGGCAATGAAAACGGCACAGCCTTGGTAGTCCTTATTAGGTTTAAACGCCATAGGGAAAAACAACTTAGAATTCTCCCCATCCACACATAATGCTCTCCTGCTCGTGACTGTGGAGCACTTGTGTCACTCATTGAGGCACTATGCCTTGCAGATTTCTCTCCGTGAAACACGGAGGTTTCACGCTCGTACGCAAAGGCCCTCTATGGAAAGGAACACAAATCAAGGGGAAAGAGTGAGAATGAGGTGTTACAGCAGGCGGCAATGAAGAATAATAGTCACAGCAAAGAGGTGACACTGCAGCACACATTGGGCACAGACTTAAGCCAGGAAGGTGCCCGTGCACCCCAGGCCTAAGAAAGGCCACTCCCACCAGCAATCCACAGTCTCATTGCTTTCCCTGACAGGAGAAGGTGTCAAGAAAGAGCAATTCAGAATTCCCCCGGGTCACACATAATGCCTTCCCACAAGTAACTGGGAATGTCTCAGATCCCTCATTGTGGCACAGGGGAGATGAGCATTCCCGCATGGGAGAGGTTGACAAGCCGCACGCCAAAGCAGTCACCCTGTAGAGCGTAAGATACACGAAAGGGAACAAGTGGGAAGGAGGAA
>NW_007184298.1:0-793 GCF_000164805.1 Carlito syrichta
GCAGCGCAGGCTTCAATAGCGTGTCCCCAGGAAGACCCAGCTTCAGCCCCAGTGTAACAGAGGCTCTCCGTGTTTACTCGGCAATGAAAACGGCACAGCCTTGGTAGTCCTTATTAGGTTTAAACGCCATAGGGAAAAACAACTTAGAATTCTCCCCATCCACACATAATGCTCTCCTGCTCGTGACTGTGGAGCACTTGTGTCACTCATTGCGGCACTATGCCTTGCAGATTTCTCTCCGTGAAACACGGAGGTTTCACGCTCGTACGCAAAGGCCCTCTAAGGAAAGGAACACAAATCAAGGGGAAAGAGTGAGAATGAGGTGTTACAGCAGGCGGCAATGAAGAATAATAGTCACAGCAAAGAGGTGACACTGCAGCACACATTGGGCACAGACTTAAGCCAGGAAGGGGCCCGTGCACCCCAGGCCTAAGAAAGGCCACTCCCACCAGCAATCCACAGTCTCATTGCTTTCCCTGACAGGAGAAGGTGTCAAGAAAGAGCAATTCAGAATTCCCCCGGGTCTCAAATAATGCCTTCCCACAAGTAACTGTGAATGTCTCAGATCCCTCATTGTGGCACAGGGGAGATGAGCATTCCCGCATGGGAGAGGTTGACAAGCTGCACGCCAAAGCAGTCACCCTGTAGAGCGTAAGATACACGAAAGGGAACAAGTGGGAAGGAGGAATGACAGCACGCACACTCAGTGCCAGAACCTCACAGTGCAGCACACTTCTCACACAGCGCTTTCCAAGGGAGACGGACATTCAAAACAAGCACCACCAAGGCAGTC
>NW_007184299.1:0-807 GCF_000164805.1 Carlito syrichta
AATCATCATTTATGTCTGTGTCTCCTCAGCTCTTCTTTCAAATATTAAACTTAAATTTCAATTTTCAATTTGAAAGATAAAAAAGAGTGTAGTGATCTCTGTGCCTATTTGGAAAGAAAATTATTTTCAAGTTGGATAAAAATGTATTTGACATAGTGCACAATGTGAACTTAAAGCTAGTGTTTAAGTTGTTAATTTATTACTACCTTTTGACATGAAGGTGAGTTTTGAGCATTGATTGTTTCTTAAGTTTCTCTTTTTTAAATATTTGTTTATTATATAGTTGTGGGGCACAATTCCAGGTTAGGTATACAAACATTGATTATACTGGTAAATTTGTTGATGATGTATGCCCCTCCTTCCCCTAGCAGTTTCCCTAAACTGCCAATCCCATCCCCGTCCCCTGACAGTTTTCCATTACTGCCAAACACTTTCTCATAGTATTACAATTGGTCAGGCTCCCCTTATGAGTGAGATCATATGGTATTCTGTTCTTTGTTTCTGTGATAGACTATGTGTATCATTGACTCCAAATCTATCCAAATTGCTGCCAAGTCCATATATTTGTCCTTTATAGACGCATGATATTCCATTGTGTATATATACCACATTTTCTTTATCCAGTCCAGCTTCAATGGGCAATGTTGTTGGTTCCATATTTTTGCTGTTGTGAATAGAGCTGCAACAAACATACGTGTGCAGATATATCTTTTTGGTAGAATGATTTGAGTTCCTCTGGCTATATTCCCATTAGGGGAATTGCTGGGTCATATGGAAGATCAATTTCTAGTTCTTTTAAAAATGGCC
>NW_007184300.1:0-872 GCF_000164805.1 Carlito syrichta
TTTCAATTGAAAGATAAAAAGAGTGTAGTGATCTCTGTGCCTATTTGGAAAGAAAATTATTTTCAAGTTGGATAAAAATGTATTTGACATAGTGCACAATGTGAACTTAAAGCTAGTGTTTAGGTTGTTAATTTATTACTACCTTTTGACATGAAGGTGAGTTTTGAGCATTGATTGTTTCTTAAGTTTCTCTTTTTTAAATATTTGTTTATTATATAGTTGTGGGGCACAATTCCAGGTTAGGTATACAAACATTGATTATACTGGTAAATTTGTTGATGATGTATGCCCCTCCTTCCCCTAGCAGTTTCCCTAAACTGCCAATCCCATCCCCGTCCCCTGACAGTTTTCCATTACTGCCAAACACTTTCTCATAGTATTACAATTGGTCAGGCTCCCCTTATGAGTGAGATCATATGGTATTCTGTTCTTTGTTTCTGTGATAGACTATGTGTATCATTGACTCCAAATCTATCCAAATTGCTGCCAAGTCCATATATTTGTCCTTTATAGACGCATGATATTCCATTGTGTATATATACCACATTTTCTTTATCCAGTCCAGCTTCAATGGGCAATGTTGTTGGTTCCATATTTTTGCTGTTGTGAATAGAGCTGCAACAAACATACGTGTGCAGATATATCTTTTTGGTAGAATGATTTGAGTTCCTCTGGCTATATTCCCATTAGGGGAATTGCTGGGTCATATGGAAGATCAATTTCTAGTTCTTTTAAAAATGGCCACTTTGTCTTCCTAAGAGTTTACATAGTTTGAATTTCCACTAGCAGTGTAGAAGCCTTTCTTTTTTCTCACATCCTTGCCAGCATCTGTTGTTATTTGTATTTTTAATGATGGCCATTCTTTTTTTTTT
>NW_007184301.1:0-832 GCF_000164805.1 Carlito syrichta
TTTCAAGTTGGATAAAGATGTATTTGACATAGTGCATAATGTGAACTTAAACCTAGCGTTAGGTTGTAATTTATACTACCTTTGACATGAAGGTGAGTTTTGAGCATTGATTGTTCTTAAGTTTCTCTTTTTTAAATATTTGTTTATTATATAGTTGTGGGGCACAATTCCAGGTTAGGTATACAAACATTGATTATACAGGTAAATTTGTTGATGATGTATGCCCCTCCTTCCCCTAGCAGTTTCCCTAAACTGCCAATCCCATCCCCGTCCCCTGACAGTTTTCCATTACTGCCAAACACTTTCTCATAGTATTACAATTGGTCAGGCTCCCCTTATGAGTGAGATCATATGGTATTCTGTTCTTTGTTTCTGTGATAGACTATGTGTATCATTGACTCCAAATCTATCCAAATTGCTGCCAAGTCCATATATTTGTCCTTTATAGACGCATGATATTCCATTGTGTATATATACCACATTTTCTTTATCCAGTCCAGCTTCAATGGGCAATGTTGTTGGTTCCATATTTTTGCTATTGTGAATAGAGCTGCAACAAACATACGTGTGCAGATATATCTTTTTGGTAGAATGATTTGAGTTCCTCTGGCTATATTCCCATTAGGGGAATTGCTGGGTCATATGGAAGATCAATTTCTAGTTCTTTTTAAAATGACCACTTTGTCTTCCTAAGAGTTTACATAGTTTGCATTTCCACTAGCAGTGTAGAAGCCTTTCTTTTTTTCCACATCCTTGCCAACATCTGTTGTTATTTGTATTTTAATGATGGCCATTCTTTTTTTTTTTTTGAGTTGGAGTCTCACTCTGTCAG
>NW_007184302.1:0-676 GCF_000164805.1 Carlito syrichta
TGTGTGTGTGTGTGTGTTCAAGGAAGTTGGATCAGTGTCATTTGTTTTGTAGCTGGAGGATTAGAAGAGTGTACAGTTAAGTGTGTTTCACTGCTGGCTTCGTAGGCATTGCTACTTGGCTGCTTTTCCTTTTCTTGAACCTTCTGGAGCTAATGTTTTAATCATCAAAAGATTGGCAGAGGATCTTCAGCATCTTTGGTTTGGTGCATGCATATGTGTGGGTTTTTCTTTTGTTTTCATTTTCTTCTTTTAATGGACAGCTGTAAATGGAGTTTTTTAAAAAAGATATTTCTATACAGTGTGCCTCGGGAATTCAGTCTTTCAGGATTTTGCTTGCATAAATTAAATATTTATTCATCAACTTACCATCTGTTATCAATTGGCCAAAAGAAAGTTGACTGCATGCACTGAGGTTGTATGGGTGTGTGTTTGGGGCAGAGGGGTGCACCAGGATGTGTTATTAGGTTGACTTTGTAAAGATTGTTTTACTGTTTTAAGTGTGGTCATTTTTAAAAGCATTTGAGTAACTCCATTATGCTCAAGCATAACATTTGTCAAAAGTAATTATCTGAGTTTGGTGGAAGGGACTTGCTCTGGTATGTTTTTGAAGAGTTTTAGATAATTGACCCTATGGCCCAAGAAAGAAGTGACAAAAGTCCTGTTTAATTGTAATTCA
>NW_007184303.1:0-775 GCF_000164805.1 Carlito syrichta
TGGGGACTTCAATGATGGGAAGAAAATCCTCTGCTATGAGGTTTAACCAGAATCAAATAAGATTAGTTCTGGATCTACTTTTAGAGATGGATCTAAACTTAGAGACATGACGCTATCCATCTAAGAATTTATTTATTTTTTGAGTTAGAGTCTTTTCCTGTAGCCCAGGCTGCAGTGCAGTGTCACTGTCATGGTGACCCCAGTCAACCTACTGGGCTATGGTCATCCTGCTGCCTCAGCCCTCAAAGTACCCGGAACTACAGGTGTGCAGTATCAACCTTGGGTAAATTTTTTATTTTACTGTAGAGACCAGGTCTCACCAATTTGCCCGGGAGGGTACCAAACCTGCAGCATGAGGCAATCCAGTCACCTCGGCCTCCCAAATTGCTGGGATTACAGGATGAGCCACTGAGTTCGGTCTTAGCTGGGAATTAAAAAAATAACACATCAAGGGGATATTAATTGTCATTAAATAAGTGAATAATCAGTAAGATGCTAAGTTTTTAAAAATATCACAATTGTCTCTAAAATTCAAATACTATTAGGATGGATCATATTTGATTGTATATATTATTTTCCCAGAGGTTCTTTAGTAGCTAAAAAAAAAAGAAAACAGAAGGGATGGGAAGTTTGCAGGACTGATACTACAATATGCATTTTGAAGAGGTCTTCTTAAAGCAGTGAACTGACCCCAAATTGTAAGGAAAGCATGCACTCTGCCTGCCACATGCAAGTCTTGGAAATAGTACTAGTAATCTACACTCACACCTTCGTA
>NW_007184304.1:0-790 GCF_000164805.1 Carlito syrichta
CACCTCATCAACAAGGATACCTGCATAATGAATATTTGTATACCTAACCCTGAATTGTACTCCTCATCTTTCAAATAAAATAATAAAATAAAACAAGACTCCACGTGTAAGGGTGATCACTTATCTCTGGTTTTTTCACTTAACAGTTTCACTGAGCATAACTACTGCAAGTTCATCCCTATTTTTACCAATGGCAGTATTTCACTCTTGTGTATGGAAAAATAGTACTCTGTTGTATATATCTGCCCCATTTTCTTTATCCACTCATGGATTGATGAATGTTTATATTGATTCTACAGCTTGACTCCTGTGATTAGTGCTACAGGGGATATAGGATTGCAGAAATCTTCAACGTACTGATCATATTTCCTATGAAAATATACCCAGCAGTGAGGTGCCAGGTCACACAATAGGGCTATTTATGGTTTTTTGAAGAAACTTCTACAGTAATCCACAATGGCTGTACTAATTAACATTCCCACCCACAGTGTGCAAGGGTTCCCTTTCTCCACACCCTCAACAGCACTATCTTCCATCTTTTTGATAACAGTCATCCTAGCAGGTATGAGAGTATAACTCATTGTGGTTTTAATTTGTATTTCCTTGAGGATGAGTGATATTAAAGACATTTTAATAGATCTGTTGGCCGTTTGTATGTCTCTTCCTTTGAGAAATGTTTATTCAAGTATTTTTGCCTGATTTTTAAACTGGCTGTTTCTTGCTATTGGGTTGCTTGAGTTTCTTATATATTTTGGACATGAACTGCTTATCAGATATATGGTTTACAGAT
>NW_007184305.1:0-776 GCF_000164805.1 Carlito syrichta
GAGCATAACTACTGCAAGTTCATCCCTATTTTTACCAATGGCAGTATTTCACTCTTGTGTATGGAAAAATAGTACTCTGTTGTATATATCTGCCCCATTTTCTTTATCCACTCATGGATTGATGAATGTTTATATTGATTCTACAGCTTGACTCCTGTGATTAGTGCTACAGGGGATATAGGATTGCAGAAATCTTCAACGTACTGATCATATTTCCTATGAAAATATACCCAGCAGTGAGGTGCCAGGTCACACAATAGGGCTATTTATGGTTTTTTGAAGAAACTTCTACAGTAATCCACAATGGCTGTACTAATTAACATTCCCACCCAAAGTGTGCAAGGGTTCCCTTTCTCCACACCCTCAACAGCACTATCTTCCATCTTTTTGATAACAGTCATCCTAGCAGGTATGAGAGTATAACTCATTGTGGTTTTAATTTGTATTTCCTTGAGGATGAGTGATATTAAAGACATTTTAATAGATCTGTTGGCCGTTTGTATGTCTCTTCCTTTGAGAAATGTTTATTCAAGTATTTTTGCCTGATTTTTAAACTGGCTGTTTTCTTGCTATTGGGTTGCTTGAGTTTTCTTATATATTTTGGACATGAACTGCTTATCAGATATATGGTTTACAGATAATTTCTCCCAATTTGTAGTTGCTTCTTCACTCTGTCAATCATATCCTTGGCTGGGCAGAAGCTTTTTAATTTGATATAATCCCATTTACCTATTTTTGGCTTGAGTTGACCATGTTTTTGAGGGTAATATGTTGAA
>NW_007184306.1:0-1443 GCF_000164805.1 Carlito syrichta
AGGGCTTTGCATCAAATATGCTTTTTAGTGTTTACAACAGCTTGCAAGAAAAGTGCTGTAGTACCCCCATAGAGGACCTCAGAAAACTGAGGCACAGAGATGCCAAGGAACTCACCAGAGGTCACACAGCCTTAGTGATGGGTTGTAGAAGTTGCTACCTCCTCCTGGTTTCTGTGCCTCTGACTGAAGCCACCCTGGTCTTGCCTCTGCCACAGGAGCCACAGACCATCCACAGACACAACCCACAAGTTGACGATTGGAGCCCTCAAGCTGTATGGAGCTGGGTGCCAATCAAATCAGGCTGCAATGTGGTGAGTCCAATTCAGAGCTGCAGGGAGACCACAGCAGGGGAGGGTCTCTGGAGACCTCTCGCCTGTGCCCAAGCTACATGGACGAATGAGCATTCTCAGAAGCACTCATCCTGGATGTCTTGTCATTCTCTTCACCTCCAAAAGAGGCTCTGAAAATGCCATGTGAAAAGTTCTCCTCTTTCACATCAGAGAAGGAAAAAGAAAGTCCCTCACCCCAGGTCAGAGGGAGGAGGAGAGCCCTGCACCCTGGGGAGATTCCCAGGGCATGGCGATGAGGGCAGAGCTGAGTCTGTTGTCACTGTCCTCTTTCTGGTCTCCAGAACAATGAAAGAATATATTTCTGTTTTAACCCTCCAGTCTGTGATACTTTGTTCAAACTTTGTTTCAAACTAGGAAAGGCTCCCCACCATGCAGACGGGCCAGGACTCCACACCCAGGGGAAATGGATCTCTCCCTCCAGAACTGAGTTGGAAATGAGTTTCTGCTGTGGAGTGATTGTGCTCTGGTTCCAGGATTAGACTACAGGTGACTCGGTAGCCAAGAACACGTCAGTTCTATCTCTGTGGAGAGGCAGCCTGATAATGTTTAAAACAAAAAAAGAACGTGGGTTTTGGTTCTTTTTTTTTTTTTAATCCTTATTTTACTGCTTCCCAGCTGTATTTGAGTCTCAGTTTTTTTCTGTTCTGCAAAATGCAGCTAATAATACTTCACAGGAAGCTTGGGACATTTTTAAAAAGATCAATGTATGTAAATTTCAAGGTGCCTAGCACAGAGTCATTGCTCAGTCAATGCTTCTCTCTCCATCTCTAGAAAGGATGGCTGATAGAGGTTAACCCTCAAGGAGCACTAACTATCTACCAGGACTAGTTTAAGCACTTAACCTGCATTAATCAAATTCCAACTCCTGCAACAACCCTATGAGGGAAGCCCTATCTCCCCATTTGATAGATAGGAACACTGAGTCACAGTGGACTTAAGGAAATGCCCAGGTCCCACGCTCTCCAGCTCCTGCCATATGCCCTGCTGCTGACAGGAGAGGATTCTTTTCCCCTGGGTTACTAGGGGTAACCCTGCCCTGCTCCTTCCCAATTGGTAATGCATCTCTCTCTCCCTCTGTTTCTCTGAATAAATG
>NW_007184307.1:0-1045 GCF_000164805.1 Carlito syrichta
AAATATCTAAACTATTGTCTTTTATACTTTATTAATTACTTATCTTATAATATCATGTCTAAATTCTAATACAACTATTATCCTACTATAATCTATTACAAACCTTATCATTAGTACTAATAAGTATAAAAATTATGAACTTACTCTATGTTCTATAAAACTTAATTCAATGACATTTTAACCTAAAACCTAAATCTGATTGCCTATTACATGGAAACTACCTACGTCTCAAAACCTGCCATGCCACTTAAAACAATGAACTGCACAGTTGCCATAACGACAGTCGGGGACTGAAGCAAGCTGAAAGTTACTGCACATACAAAAACCAAGAACGTTCTGCTTGACCAAAAGCAACATAATACAACTATTATCACAGTTATAACGTCTAATCATAACCCCAAATGAAACTACATACTGGAACAAAAGCTAATCAATCAGTTTACCAGGAAATAACAGCTAAAAAATCTTAAGAAGAAAAACAGTTTAGAAAGAAAAAGAGATATAAAATAATTCTGCTGTGCATTTTTCATAGGATATAATAAGATTTTATTTTAGACTGTCACTTCCTAATATTGAAAATTATGTTGTCTTATAATACACTGGTTACTATTCATATGTACACATTTGATATTATATCCTTGTCTCAGAGGCGACCTTCTGAATAGGCCTTCATAGGCCTCAGCTGTGTGGTTACATATGTTGGCTCCCAACAGATCATAGCTTTTAATGGATTCTCACAGGGATCGAGTGAAATGGTGATCATTTGAGGCATGCTTTTTAGTCATCCCCCTCTCTGTGGGAGGCAGCGGTCATGTAGGCACTGAGCACAGGACCCAGACACGTCACCTGGTTCCACATACATTTTCACTGTTGGGGGCATATAATCTTGGGCACGTCAGGTATATTCTCCTTGTCTTCCTGTGGCCATCTGTTCATTGGCAATTAATAACAGAATATCGTTTTGAAGTTGTGCTGTGATTGTTTATGTGATTGTACTCCAATATAGCAGAGGCTTAGTAATATTGATATTTGCTTTTCTTTTTGT
>NW_007184308.1:0-836 GCF_000164805.1 Carlito syrichta
TCTGCTTGACCAAGAGCAACATGATACAACTATTATCACAGTTATAACGTCTAATCATAACCCCAAATGAAACTACATACTGGACCAAAAGCTAATCAATCAGTTTACCAGGAAATAACAGCTAAAAAATCTTAAGAAGAAAAACAGTTTAGAAAGAAAAAGAGATATAAAATAATTCTGCTGTGCATTTTTCATAGGATATAATAAGATTTTATTTTAGACTGTCACTTCCTAATATTGAAAATTATGTTGTCTTATAATACACTGGTTACTATTCATATGTACACATTTGATATTATATCCTTGTCTCAGAGGCGACCTTCTGAATAGGCCTTCATAGGCCTCAGCTGTGTGGTTACATATGTTGGCTCCCAACAGATCATAGCTTTTAATGGATTCTCACAGGGATCGAGTGAAATGGTGATCATTTGAGGCATGCTTTTTAGTCATCCCCCTCTCTGTGGGAGGCAGCGGTCATGTAGGCACTGAGCACAGGACCCAGACACGTCACCTGGTTCCACATACATTTTCACTGTTGGGGGCATATAATCTTGGGCACGTCAGGTATATTCTCCTTGTCTTCCTGTGGCCATCTGTTCATTGGCAATTAATAACAGAATATCGTTTTGAAGTTGTGCTGTGATTGTTTATGTGATTGTACTCCAAATATAGCAGAGGCTTAGTAAATATTGATATTTGCTTTTCTTTTTGTTAAGGTAATCTTTTTTTTTAGGCTCATTGGAGTCTTTAGAGAGCTTTTTTTTGGTGCAATTATATGGAAATAACTGAGAAGTAATGTCCCTACTTTTTTTTACTTGCAACAAGTAAAGCATTTT
>NW_007184309.1:0-1548 GCF_000164805.1 Carlito syrichta
TCATTGGAGTCTTTAGAGAGCTTTTTTTTGGTGCAATTATATGGGAAATAACTGAGAAGTAATGTCCATACTTTTTTTACTTGCAACAAGTAAAGCATTTTGCAAAGGCTATGTTCACGTGAATCTAGCTAGAGGCATACTTGGTCTTGCACCAGTGCTACATTTTGAAATGTTTGCTAAAGCATAGAAGCAAAATATGCTGCTACAAGAAAGAGAATGTTTGAACAAAGATGGACAAAAAAGAAACCCACCGGCATGACTCAAGTTTTCCAGGCATCGTTCAGTCTCTAGAGGAAGCTAGAGGAACTCTCAGGCTTTTAGGCCCCCAAATCTTGACTGTCTCTTCGTAGGACTGATCCTGAAGCTGTCTGAGAATGGTACTTGTGCCATACATATTCCTTACTGAACACTAGCTGATGGCGAGCCCTATGATCCAATCTGAGGTCATTTTCTTTATGCAAAAGACGGATATGTGAGGACCAAGAAGAAAAATGAACTGGGAAACAATTCATTTGGCACAGAATGGAGAGTGGATTTTTTTCTTAGTTGGAAGAGTTTTCTAATAATGCCAGCACAGTTATTACTTGTTTTAGTTTTGTATCAATCAATAATTACCTTTCACAGAAGAGATAGTAAAAAAGCAGTTGCTTACTGAATGTGTGTCTTTGTTAGTAATCAATTCCTTAGATGGTGTGTTATTGATATTCCTGCTATTGGTAAGGAAGCTGAGGCTGAGAGATAGTAACTTGCTGGTTTCACTACTAAATAAATGGAACCCTAGTCAGCCTGACTCCCAAACCCATATGTGTTATTTAACTTTGAAATATTACTTAAGAAATAAATCACAATGATAATAAGTGGAATGTAATGTCCTGGACTTCAGTTTGTCGAGTACATTTAATACATTAACTTTGGCTGGGCTCGGTGGCTCAGCCTGACATCCCAGCACTTTGGGAGGCCAAAGTGAGTGGACTGTCTGAGCCTGTGGGTTCAAGATCCACCCAGGCAACTTGGCAAGACCTTGTCTCTACAATAAATAAATTAGCCGGGTGTGGTAGCACGCGCCTGTAGTTCTGGTTACTTAGAAGGCTGAGGTGGAAGGATCGCTGGAGCTCAGCAGGTTGAGGCTGTGGTGGCTGGCAGCATGCCACTGCACTCCAGTCTGGGCTACAGAGTGAGACTCCAACTCAAAAAAAATACACTCACTTAAATGCAAACACAGAAATACTATTGCTTCTGAGAGACTAATAATACCTATGATGCAAGAAACATTTATTGAGCACACATGACATCCTTAATTATTCTGAACCCTCATCAAGTTTTTATTTATTTAATCCTCATAACAACTTTATGAAATAGGTACAGTTATCATCCCCTTTGTTGCAGATAAGTAAAGGGTAATTAACCTGCCCAGTGTCATGTTGCTGTGTGAGCTGGAGCTGGAACTTGAACCCAGGAGTCTGTCTTGGGCATAGCTTTCCTGATACATGAATCTAAAACCTGGTCAGTACACCCAAAGCAAGAGAGCCACTGGGTTCTACCAATCTG
>NW_007184310.1:0-1051 GCF_000164805.1 Carlito syrichta
ATAGCATCACTGAATTCACAAAACCAGTCACCACTTTCAAATGCTTGTGCACAGACTGGTACTGTGTCATGTAACAGGATGTTTGATTACATGTGGGTCAGTGGAAACCACCCTTATCACACCCACACATTTGCATTTATAAATTTACTTAGCTGTACAGCGAAACCAGCTATATATGGTTTGTGCCAACTAATTTTACTAATGAGTGGACGAATAACAAGGTATATTTAAATAAGGCTCAGATCAAACTCATGAGTGAGAATTTTAGCAACCGTATAGCCAGGGTATAAAAAGGACAAGTTCTCCAACTGAATCACAGTACATTTATTACACAGAGAGATGCTTTACAGTTCCCTGCACCTTGTTGTTAAGAAGCCTACATTGGAAACAACTAAAACTAGAAGCAGGATGGTGGATACCTTTGAAGAGCATCCTGTTGGCGGGGAAGATTGGCATCATTCTGCCTTTAACCTGGGGGTGGTTACACAGGATTTGCATTGAGCTATCCTTTCTGTTTTCTGTACTTTTCTATGTGTGGTCTATACTTAAATATAACAACAACAAAAACACTCCTGCATTGAAAAAACCTTTTTTAAAGTCTCTTCAAATCCAATTAGGAAGAGCTCTGACAGAAATACTCTTTCTTGTTATGTGGTTTGGAATCAATGAGTCCATGGCTGGAAATAATGGTACCATGCCATGATTTTCTATAAGGTCCTGTAAGAGAATCACTTAGCCTGAGCTGAAAAATGTCTAAAGAGTGAGAAGGCTCACTTCACACCTCCAGGTCCCTGCAGACAGCTTTGTTACAATAGTTCTTGCTCATCTGAAGCCTCTGTAAATGGCTCCATTATCATACTCTCTCACACATCACTGTCTTTTCAGTTCTCTGTCAGCCAGCAATCTACATGACCTTGTATTAAATGATATAAAGGCCCTGTCCACTCAGCCCCTCCCCCAAAAAAGTAAACACCAGTCTACCTGGAAAGCAAATCCCCAGCCAAAAGAAGGGCACTTTATCAAACTTAATGATATCATCGAGATCACCCCC
>NW_007184311.1:0-1243 GCF_000164805.1 Carlito syrichta
TCCTGACCCGTGTGTGTGTGTGTGTGTCTGTGTGTGTGCGTGAGTGCGAGTGTGTGTATTCCCGAGAATGCTCAGTGGCATGTAGCGACTCTCTCCGTGAGCCCGCACCAGGAATCTCCACGAAACTTCTCCCATGACTGTGCTCAGTGGGCTGGGCAGTGGGTCTCTAGGGTGAAGCGCTTGGTGTCTTCCCTCCAGTCTCTGCTGCTCAGGAGACCTGGGTGTAGCAAATACCGCGCACTTCCCACTCCTCCACCGCTCGAATTTTGTGAATAACTCTGTGAACTGTCTTTGTGTATGTTCAGCATTTCTGAGTCAAACATTCTACGTGAGTTTCCACAGCGTGTCAGACACAGATTTGGGGTAGGGGCGAATGTATATGGTACTGGGTGTCTGCGTGTCTGTTTGTCACGTCCTGTGCATGACGGGTACACACTGATATGTCCCTTTATCGTGTAGATTCTGCGCTGCTGTCTGTAGGCATTGTTCTCGTCTCAATGTTGGTGTGCACATTCCTGCCACGTGTGTGCAATTCCTAGAGCATGTTTTTCGAGTGTGTGTGTGTGTGTGTGTGTGTGTGTGTGTGTGTGTGCGCTTGCGCCCGCGCGCTCGGGGAGTTGTGACAGTGTCACTTGATTGCAGCGGGAACATTGAAAGAGATTACATCTAGCTAGTACTGTTTGCTTCCTGGGCAGTTCTACTTGACTACTTTTACTTTTCTTTTTTTCATTTTTTTTTTTTTTTTTTTTGAGTTAGAGTCTCGCTCTGTCACCCAGACTGGAGAGCACTAGTCGCTCCCGACCACTACAGCCTCAACCTGCTTGTCACTGGCAATCCTTACGCCTCAGCCTTCCAAGAAGCTGGAACTATGGGCGCGTGCTACCCCTCCCAACTCATTTATTTAAATTTTATTGTAGAGATGAGGTCTCACCAAATTGCCCCGGTGGGTCTCGAACCCGTGGACTCAGGCAGTCAGCTCACCTCAGCCTCCCAAAGTGCTGGGATGACAGACTGAACCACCAAACCCGGGTACTTTTAGTTTTCTTAAGCCTTTGGAGCTTCCGATTTAATCATGGATATAATGTTTCTAGAGTAATGCTGGGTGGCCAGAAGGTTGTAAGCGGCTTTCGTTTGATGCACGCTTATGTGTGAATAATTCTTTTGTTTTCCAGTTTATTCCTTTAAAGGACAGTTGTAAGTGGATTTTTTAAAAAAGGATATATCTATTTAGTGTGCCCCAGGA
>NW_007184312.1:0-773 GCF_000164805.1 Carlito syrichta
TCACCTTTATGGAAACTGGAACCGGGAACTAATTCCTCTTCAGAAACCTAAATGCCCATACATTAAGAAGTAAATTAGACAAGTGGCATCACATTAAATTAATACACTTCTGCAAAACAAAGGAAACCATCAAAAGAACAGGGAGACTGCCCAAAGAATGGGAAAAACTATTCTCCAGCTCTATATCTGACTAAGGCATAACATCTAGGATCTACAAGAAACTCAAACGCTTGGAAAAAAACAGGCAAGCAGTCCCTTTAAAATGTGGGCAAGCCGGGCTCAGTGGCTCAGCCTGTAATCCCGCGCCTTTGGGAGGCTGAGGTGAGTGGATTGCCTGAGCCTGCGGGTTTGAGACCCACCTAGGCAGTGAGACCTCATCTCTACAATAAATCAAAAAATCAGCCGGGCGTGGTAGCGTGCGCCTGTAGTTCCAGCCACTTGGAAAGCTGAGGTAGAAGGATCACCGGAGCCCGGCAGGTCGAGGCTGTGGTGGCCAGGAGCAGCCACTGCACTCCAGTCTGGGTGACAGAGTGAGACTCCAACTCAAAAAAAAAAAAAATGTGGGCAAAATACATGATTGGACTCTTTTCATAATAAGAGGTATGGGCAGACAGCAGACACATGTAAATGTGCTCATCCTCACTCATCATCAAAGGAATACAAGTGAAAACCACATTGAAATACCACATACCCCCTGTAAGAATGGCCATCATTAATAAAACAAACAACAGCAGATGTAGGTAAGGATTTGGAAAAAAATGCTTCTACACTGA
>NW_007184313.1:0-889 GCF_000164805.1 Carlito syrichta
CCTGACTAAGGCATAACATCTAGGATCTACAAGAAACTCAAACGCTTGGAAAAAAACAGGCAAGCAGTCCCTTTAAAATGTGGGCAAGCCGGGCTCGGTGGCTCAGCCTGTAATCCCGTGCCTTTGGGAGGCTGAGGTGAGTGGATTGCCTGAGCCTGCGGGTTCGAGACCCACCTAGGCAGTGAGACCTCATCTCTACAATAAATCAAAAAATCAGCCGGGCGTGGTAGCGTGCGCCTGTAGTTCCAGCCACTTGGAAAGCTGAGGTAGAAGGATCACCGGAGCCCAGCAGGTCGAGGCTGCGGTGGCCAGGAGCAGCCACTGCACTCCAGTCTGGGTGACAGAGTGAGACTCCAACTCAAAAAAAAAAACATGTGGGCAAAATACATGATTGGACCCTTTTCATAATAAGAGGTATGGGCAGACAGCAGACACATGTAAATGTGCTCATCCTCACTCATCATCAAAGGAATACAAGTGAAAACCACATTGAAATACCACATACCCCCTGTAAGAATGGCCATCATTAATAAAACAAACAATAACAGATGCTGGTAAGGATTTGGGGGAAAAAAATGCTTCTACACTGCATGTGGACTGAAAACTAGAGCAACATCTTTGGAAAACAGTATGGCGGTTTCTAAAGGGACAAGAAATTGACCTACCATGTGACTCAGTAATTCCCCTCTATATGCCTGGAGGAACTGAAATCATATTACCAAAAAGATACCTGCACAAATATGTTTTTTGCAGCTCTAATCACAAATGAAAAAAACATGGTACCAACCTTGTTGCCCATCAAAGCTGGAATGGATAAAATAAATTTGGTATATACACACAATGGAATATTATGCAGCCATGAAAAAGGACAGATATAAAGGATTTTGCA
>NW_007184314.1:0-949 GCF_000164805.1 Carlito syrichta
CAAGACTGAGCCACCAGCTCCAAGAGGTCTCAGCAAAGGCAAGAAGGAGCCAGATTTTCATTTTCCTCAGATTTTGAGTAGTTCTAGACCATACCATTTGCAGTCAAGAGCGGGCTTGGAGGCATTTATCATATAAACAGGGTGTTTGGGGTTGTAGGCATCTTTTTTCTTTTTTTGAGTTGGATTCTCACTCTTGTCACCCAGGCTAGAATGCAGTGAGGTGCTCATGGCCATCGCAGCCTCCAACTGGTGGACTCAGACTATCCTTCCACCTCAGCCTTCCAAGTAGCTGGAAGGTACTGTAGATGCATGCCACCATGTCCAGCTCACAGGTTAACTGACAAATCAACCAACCCAAGTTGTGCCTGAAATAGATAAGACCCACGACTAGTTTTCACCTGGAGAACTGGCCATATATACGACCTAGCTCTATCCTCTTCCTGATGCCTTTACTCCTGGATTGGCCTCCTTCCCTCCCAGCTAGGTTCTAGTCGTCTCAATTCAGTTTTCCATCTAAGACTGAAAAGCCTTTTGGCTAAAGCCAAGTAGCTCCAAAGTTGCTTCTAGAGAATCAGGAAAACAGTCTTCTCTATCCTCCTACAGCATACTCATAACTGGGACCCGAGTTCTGTCATGTTTTTCTTCCACTGGATGCTGGAGTCCAGCATCTTAACTTTAGAAGCAAAGGCATAATGGGCAATCTACTCTTTGTTGCTGTCCCTGTCCTCTCTTCTACTTCCCTGATTTGCTGCAGACTTGATTTAAAAGATCACCTTGTCATGTGTTCCCTTTTCTTCAATTCACTACTATCTTTTCTCTTTTTTTAACCAAAACTTGAGCTGGATACTATGAGGAAACAGTCCCACTGATGGTTCCAGTCGTCTGATAGCAAGATGAGGAAGGTTTCCACAGGAGAAGATTTGTTAAGGCTACTAAATGTTACAAAGGA
>NW_007184315.1:0-581 GCF_000164805.1 Carlito syrichta
ACAACATGGCTACTTACACAGCTAGTAGCCATGCTTTTTCTTTCATTTTTTTTTTTCCCTAAAAATAATTGTTGGCATTTGGCTTTTTTGGGAGAGAAGGATTGCAATGTTTGCAGAGGAAGGGAGATGTCTCCTTTTCATATTGTACCGTCATTCCCCTGCTTTTATTTTTATCATCTGCATCTTTTACTTTTATTTCCTCAAAGAAAAATGTGAACTTGGCTATCTGGATCCTGAGATTATGGGCTGCTTTGTTTTCTGCTTTAGAGATTTCTGTATTATCAAAATAACCTAACAAATGATTTTGAAAAATTATGGTTCCTCCATAAAATGAACTATCATGTGGCCATTAAAGAGAAAAAGAAGCCGGGCTCGGTGGCTCAGCCTGTAATCCCGCGCCTTTGGGAGGCTGAGGTGAGTGGATTGCCTGGGCTTGCGGGTTCGAGACCCGCCTGGGCAGCGAGACCTCATCTCTACAATAAATCAAAAAATCAGCCGGGCGTGGTAGCGCATGCCTGTAATTCTGGCTACTTGGAAGGCTGAGGCGGAAGGATCGCCGGAGCCCATCAGGTCGAGGCTGC
>NW_007184316.1:0-7746 GCF_000164805.1 Carlito syrichta
CCTGGTGACGATGCAGAATTGAATGAAGAAGCAGCTAAGTATAAGAATCCAGATTGGCCAGATTTTTCTTTCCCTGTGGTTTCTAAAAATAAGTTTCTGCTACCATCTAGTGGCCAAAGGGTAGAACTACCTAAAAAATATTTACCGGGAATTCAAGGGACTATACAAAAGGCTTTAGAATCAGAAGACTCTCTTCATTGTTTTCCTGTTGACTTGAATTTGAACCCCCTAAATGGGAACCTATATCATGAAATTATTAAAAGACCTAAAAGCTGCTTGTCATGATTATGGCCCAACAGCGCCATATACATTGGCCTTTTTAGAAGGGCTGCGTGGTTGGTGGATGATTCCTTATGATTGGTTCCAAATAGGTAAAGGATGTTTGACAGGAGGACAATTTGTGCTATGGAAGATGGAATATGAAGAGTTGGTCAAAAGGAAGGTTGTGGAACAAAATCTTACCAAACGAAGTCCAGATAGAGGTAATGTTTCTATGGATATGTATATGGGAACAGGAGAATATTGTGGTACTCAGGCTCAGGCCCAATTACATCCAGATGTGCTTCAGGCTGTGTCTGAGATAAGTACTATAGCCTGGAAGCGGCTACCTTCTCCTGATTATACCATGCCTGGCCTTACCACTGTGAAGCAAAGATCAGATGAACCATATGAAGAGTTTATTGCTAGATTGACTGATGCAGTAGGAAAGCTAACTATAAACAAAGTAGCTAAAGATCTTATTATTAAACAATTGGCTTTTGAAAATGCTTCACCTGCTTGTCAGACCTTGTTAAAGCCTATAAAAAAGACTGGAGATTTATCTGATTTCATAAAGGCATGCGCTAATTTAACTCCTGCATACCTGCAAGGTGTGGCAATGGCTGCAGCTTTTCAGGGACAATCTGTGACGCAGATGTTAGAGAAACGACAGGGCCAGAATACTACTTGCTTCAGATGTGGTCAATTAGGACATTATGCTAAACAGTGCCCTTCTAAAAATAATTTCTTCACCAAAGATGTTAATAATACTAATAACAAAACCAACAAGCCTTCTACTCCTTGTCAGCGATGTGCTAAAGGCTTTCATTGGACTAAAGATTGTAGATCTAAAATTCATAAGGATGGGTATGTCTTACCTCCCTTAAATCAGGCTCAGTCGCAGGGAAACTTCCAGAGGGGCCAGTCCCAGGCCCCACAAATAACGGGGACAAATTTTGTCAGCTACAACCAGAATTCTACCAGCCCACTACCATCAGGAATGAAGAAAAATCCGTTCCTTCAAGGAACACAATCGATGGGCTCTTCCGTGCAACCCCAGGCAGCGCAGGATTGGACCTCAGTGCCTCCACCTCAACAATATTAACACCTGATTCTCCTACTGTTAAGATACCTACAGGAGTCTATGGTCCTCTCCCTGAAGGCACATTAGGATTAATTGTAGGACGTAGCTCTTCCTCACTTAATGGGATTTTTGTAGTCCCAGGAGTTGTTGATTCAGATTTTACTGGAGAAATTCAGGTCCTTGTTCAACCTCCCTCTAAGACAATAATGATTCATGCAGGTCAACGCATTGCTCAAATATTGTTGTTGCCTTACTTTGATACAGGCACTCCGATAACTGATGAAGAGAGAGGGGAAAAAGGATTTGGATCCAGTGGAATGGCATTTTGGATAAGGGAAGTTAAAAGATCTAGACCCACTAAGGTTATTCAGATTCAGGGAAGGCAAATTGAAGGGCTTGTGGACACTGGCGCAGATGTTTCTTGTATTGCTGGAAAAGATTGGCCTAAAGCTTGGCCGATAGAACAAACTGCTTCTGCCTTAGTAGGATTGGGAACAGCTCAAAATGTTGCCAGAAGTTCACAAGTGCTTCCTTGGACTGACTTAGAGTCTTCAGGAACGTTTCAACCATATGTTATACCTTCTCTCCCTTTTACTTTATGGGGAAGAGATATTATGGAACAGATGGGGATTCTTTTAGTTAGTAAAGGCTCCTTTGCCAGTGCTCAGATGATTCAGATGGGTTTTCATCCAGATAAAGGTTTAGGGAAAGATTTGCAAGGTATCAAGGAACCTATTACGGTTACATCCAACCCCTCTAGGCAAGGACTAGGTAAAAATTTATAATGCAGGCCACTGTTGCAACTGCTGACCCCATAACCTGGAAAAATGATTTGCCAGTATGGGTAGAACAGTGGCCTTTAACAACTGAAAAACTGTCAGCAATTCAGGAAATAGTAGAACAGCAGCTTAAGGCCGGTCACTTAGAGCCTTCTAATAGTCCTTGGAATTCTCCGGTATTTGCAATTAAAAAGAAATCAGGAAAATGGAGAATGTTACATGATCTCAGAAAATAAATGATACTATGGAGACTTATGGGTGCTTTACAACCGGGATTGCCATCTCCTGTAGCAGTGCCCGATAAATATCATATTATTGTTATAGACCTTCAAGATTGTTTTTTCACTATTCCTTTGGCCTCTCAGGATAAGCAGAGATTTGCATTTAGTATTCCATCTCCAAATTTGAATAGGCCTCATCAGAGGTTTCAATGGACAGTTTTGCCTCAGGGGATGAAAAATAGTCCAACTTTATGTCAAAAGTATGTTGATGCAGCTTTACAACATTTCAGACAAAGCTACAAGGATATATATCTTATCCATTATATGGATGATATATTAGTGGCTCATTCAGATAGACTATATTTGGAAACAGGATTGGCTATATTAATTCAAGATTTACAAAACTTTGGTCTCCAAGTGGCTCCTGAAAAAATTCAAACTCAGCCACCATTTACTTATTTAGGAAGGCTTATTTTTTCTGATTACATTACACCTCAAAAATTACAATTGGAGGTAAGAAATCTAGATACTTTGAATGATTTTCAGAAATTACTTGGAGACATTAATTGGATAAGACCTTACCTAAAGATTTCTACTTATGAACTAAAACCTCTTTTTGATATATTAAGAGGAGATCCGAATCCTCGGTCTCCAAGGAGTCTAACTCCGGAAGCCATTCAAGCGTTAAAACTAGTACAAGACAAAATTGCTGATCAAAAGGTCAAGAGACTTGACTATTCTAAACCATGGTCATTAATAATATTATCTACTGAATATACTCCTACTGGATGTTTATGGCAACAAGGACCGTTAGAATGGATTCATTTACCTGTGACTGCTAAAAGAATTTTGATAGCTTACCCCACTTATGCTGCTAAATTGATTAAAAAAGGAAGATTAAGAAGCAGGGAATTGTTTGGCTCAGATCCTAATGAAATCATTATACCATATACTAAAGAACAATTGGATGTCTTGATAGCTGAAGAACCTGAATGGTCTATAGCATTATTGAGTTTTACAGGTACTATTTCATTTCATCTCCCTGCTAATCCTCTATTACAATTTTTACATAACAAGGCTTTAATTTTCCCAACTCAGTGTTCTTCTCAACCATTGCCACCTCCAGCTAAATTAGTGTTTACGGATGGATCTTCTTCCGGAACTGCAGCATATGTAATTGATAACCAATTATTTACCTTTTTAGCAGAAGAAACATCAGCACAACGAGTGGAGTTGCGTGCAGTAATTGCAGTATTTAAAGCATTAACATCTGATCCATTTAATTTATACTCTGATTCTAAATACATAGTTACATTGTTTCCTCATATTGAAACGGCTCCTTTAACATTTAATTCTAGCATTTTCAGGTTGCTGGAGGAATTACAATCCTTAATTTGTCAAAGAAGTATGCCTTTCTTTATTGGTCATGTTAGAGCTCATTCTTCTTTACCAGGTCCTATTCATGAGGGCAATTATTTAGCTGATCTTGGAACTAAAACAATATTGACAGTAATGGATGAGGCAATAGAAAGTCATAATTTACATCATCAAAATGCCTCTGCATTACGGTTACAATTTGATATTACCAGGGAAGCTGCCAGATACATTGTTCGTAAGTGTCCTGCATGTCTTACTAGACTGCCCATGTTACGGACAGGAGTCAATCCTCGAGGCTTGAAGCCAAATAGCCTCTGGCAAATGGATGTTACTCAGGTTAAATCTTTTGGAAAATTGTCCTATGTTCATGTCTGTGTGGATACTTATTCGCACATGATATGGGCTACGGCTCGTACTGGAGAGGCTTTTAAGCATGTGGAACAACACCTATTTGCCTGTTTTGCAGTAATGGGCATCCCTCATGCGTTAAAAACAGACAATGCTCCGGCATATACTGGTGGCGCCTTTAAGAAATTCTGTCGGACTTTTGCCATAAAACACACTACAGGGATTGCTTATAATCCTCAAGGGCAGGGTATGGTAGAAAGAGCTCATCAAACATTAAAAAATCAAATTTTGAAATTACAGGAAAATGAATATAAGTATGCTTCTCCTCACCATGTTTTATCTCATGCTTTATTTGTTATTAATCACTTAAATGTTGATTCTGAAGGAAAAACTGCCTTTCTTCGTCATGATGGAAACACACAAAAACACCCCTTACCTTTAGTAAAATGGAAAGACTTATTGACTGGACAATGGCGCGGACCTGATGTCTTATTGACAGCAGGACGAGGTTACGCGTGTATTTTTCCCCAGAACTCTGACGCTCCGGTGTGGATACCAGATCGGCTGATCAGACATCATGAGTCGCCCACCACCGTATCCTTACCCCAGATGGAGGTTGCAGAAAAGTCCAAGGGGACAAGGAATGCCGAGGGATTCGATTGTACAGACCTCGATCACACAAGAGAGAACGTCGCTGCCTCTACATCAACCCCAAGACTCCCTGATGTCTGAAGATTCTTCTTCCACCGCTTCCACTACCGAAGAGAAACCTCCAACTTGGGGACAGATTAAAGTATTATTTGAAGAAGCCCAAAGAATTGCGACTAATTGCGGCCATCCTAATGATCCGAAGATGATGTTTTTGGCTATGCTTGTGGTTATTACATTACAGGTACCTACTTGTGCTACAGCTGTAACTAGAAATAATTCAGTTGTGACATTTAAATACTGGACGTATGTTCCAGATCCTCCTGTGCTGCATCCTGTAACTTGGGATGAACCAGAAATTAAGGTTTTTACAAATAATAGTCATTTAATGGGAGGAGAAAGTTCTTCTTTTATTACTGTTACTTCAAAATCAGAATTTAATTATTCAGGAATAGCTGGAGTACCTCCTATCTGTTTTTCATATAATTACATTTATCCAGGTTGTTTGTGGCTTAAGTACAGAACACTTATTACAGATTCTCCTTTAACATCTACACCTAATAGCCGTAGTGGTATTTGGGCATTACAATTTGTTCATCCCGTGGATGTTAATTATCCCAGAAACAGATACATTTATCATAGAAATGCTGTCACCACTAATAAATCTTTATGCTCAGACACTTCGCATGTTCAACACTATTGGGACACAGTGAGTGTCAAACAGGGCTTTCCAAAATGGAGAGTATGCTATGCTAAACAACCAGTGTTTTATAGATTATTTGTACCTGGTTCACCAGTGCTTGATTATTTTTCTGATAAAATTTTTGACTGGACAGTTTCTTTACCTAATATTGATCTTAGACAATTTCTTAATAATAAGGTGGATCAATACGCTTGGAACAAATCCCATCCTATTATTCCTCCACCAACTCCTTTGGATACTTGGTTTCCTTTTGGATGGGTAGCTCCTGTTTTTTATTATGCTTCACCTTTTGGAAAACACCCACAATCACATCTTTACAAATTGTTTGCAGCCACAGGAAAGATAACACTTTATCGGCCTTTTTCTAATTTTACAACTTCTTTACAAGCTTGTGTTGATTATCCTTATGTCTTATTAATAGCCTATGCGCATTCCAATTATTCTATGAAGTTTGAGTATGGTCATTTTAATGTTACTTGCATTAATTGTACTTTGGCTAATTGTATTTTAGGTGATCCTTATCAAGTTTTTATTCTTAAACATCCTGCTTATATTTTTGTTCCTGTTCATCTCCCGGAGCCTTGGTATTCTTCTCCAGGTTATTATTTAATAGAACAGGCCACAGCTATGTTGAAGAGACCACGTAGATTCATAGCTGCGTTAATATTAGGAATTTCTGCATTAATAGCCATTATAGGATCTGTTGCAGCTTCTGCCACTGCTTTAGCTCAGGAAGTACACACAGCTAATCATGTGAATGATTTGTCCCAAAATGTTAGCTTAGCCTTATTTACTCAAGAACAGATAGATAAAGGTATTATTGATAGGTTAAATGTTTTAGAATCAGCATTAGTATATATAGGAAATCAAATGCAGCATATTAAGGTTCAGATGTCTGTAGCTTGTCACGCACAATTTAAATGGATCTGTGTTACACCTTTGCCATATGATGGTCAAAATGTCAGTTGGGATGATGTTCAGAAACACCTTATGGGAGTTTGGCAGTCCTCTAATTCTTCTTTAAATATTCAACAGTTACATAGTCAGATTACTGCTGTTTCTCAGGCACATCTTTCCTCACTTTCAGTTTCTCAACTAGCATCTAGATGTACTTCTTCCCTTTCTCAGTTTGTGGTTTCCAATTCTGTTTGGAATCTGATCTATAATTTCATTGCTATTGGTATAATTGTTCTTTTTCTGCTGTTTATCTTTCCAGTCATCATCCAACATTTAAGAAAAGCAGTTCAACGTAACTCTGATAATATTTATTTGGCAGTTCTTACTAATAAAACAAAAAAATAATGTCATCTATCAACTGGTCACTTATGTCATAAAGGCTGATATTTTGTGTCATCAGCTTACCATTCTTCATTCTCCCTATGTCCCCTCAAGTCTTTACGCTCTTGGTATTCAGTGACGGGTAAGATTCCAGCCACCTAGTATGAACCTAAGACAGGCATTCCTCGCGGGGAAGGGGAACGGGCCAATGACGGGTAACAACTATGGTGAGGCGAGAACAACCTAAGACAGAAGCCAAGATGTTTTACATTTGTTTTAATAAAAAAGGGGGAAATGTTGGGAGCCAACATCTATAGCTACATGGCTGAGGCCTGTAAAGGCCCATCTGGAAGATCGCCTCTGACATAGGATATCAGTTATACCTATAATATTGGCGTGTGATTAGTGACCAATGTGCATACATGGCAGTAAAATTTATAAGTAAATCTCAATACACCTGATGGAAAGTGCATAGCAGAATTATTTCTCTCTGTCTTTCTAAGTTTTATTTCTTTCTAGATATTTTTTAACTTCTATTTCCTGGTAGACTGGGTAGTCCGCTCTTGTTCCCGAAAGCTGTTTCCCCTAGGGCTAAGATTAGAAACTAAATTACCATGATAGTTTTGTCGCCCTGCCCCTAGCCAGGTAGAACGTTTTCTTTTGTTTTGTTAATTACCGAAACTCTGTCTGCTTCAGCCCATGGCCGCCATCTTGGAAGCCCTGCATTTCCTTGTTCAAGAGTGTGACAGCTACTATTTGATTTTTAGAGTAGACTTGTTAGGATAAAATATATACATATACACTCATAGTTGCATAAATTTACGCTTGCTGTTTTGTTTCCTTTTGCTACATTATTCAAGTGTAATAGTTACTATACGATTTATAAAAGAATTATCGATAAGGTATTAGCTTAATAGGATATAGCATAGTATTAAAGTCCAATAAAACTTTATAAAAATTAAAGTTTAGACATATGAAACATATGAATTATAGTAAAGTTTGGTAGTTTAAGAATAAGTTTTAACTGAGTTATACGCATTACGTTAAATC
>NW_007184317.1:0-1245 GCF_000164805.1 Carlito syrichta
ACCATAGTTAGGATTTAAAACTAATGCTTCTCGCAAGATATCCCATAAGGAATAAGAGTCTTGTGGCATTTGTGTTCCACCATGATCAATGTACCATTTTTTCATATTTTTACCTACCTTGTCCCATGTTTCTAATTCTAAAGTACCCTGATCCGGGAACCATGGATTAACTTTCTGTACAAAATCTAGAAAAGAATTTACTTTATCTCTACTTACCTTTACTCCTTTTTGTTTCAAAGCTTTACACATGATTCGAATATAGGCTCTCCTTTCCTTGGAGCCGCAGTTTCCCATAACTGTAACCGTGCACCTAATTTTTAGTAGTCTTGCAATAATTATACAAGGATTGAATCACTCTATTCGGTGATAAGTCACACAGTCCGTCGGCGACGCTTAACACTAACTTGCCTACCTACCCGTGCACTCCCGGGGGGGCTGCAGCACCCTAAGGCAAGGTCCGTCCTGAAACGAGAGAAACAAACTGGGAAACATATATTTTTATAATTACCGGAGTCTGGTCCCTGGTTCGGGCGCCAATGCTGTCGGTGACTTGCACTGACCAGAGGGAGGGTTAGGACCGCACCGGTGAATCAGAGACGGAGAGAAGAAAACTACTCGGAGGCAGCTCTTCTGGGAACAGTCTGGCCAAGACTGAAGCCGATTTTATTCAAACCTTTTCCAACTTATATACCATTTTCTATACCCTCCAGCAATGTGATAATCACTCACTGGGGGCGTACAAGTTTCGTGCTTTACAAACTATGCATCACAAGACCACCACGAGATCTGCAATTTCCAAGCAAACAATTCAAATTCCATGATGCCTGCCGTGCTTACATCAAGGTCACAGGTGCACAATTTCAATACAAATCGTTCAAAGTGTTTTCCATAATGTTCAACGAATCATTCATATTATACTCTTTGCTCTATACCCTGATTAATACAAAAAACTTTCCTGAGTTAACTCTAGGTTCAATCCAAGTTCACTGATTCCCAATATTTTTAACAATTAATATTATCAACTTAACACTATACTATAATCTATAAGTTTAGTTAAATGACTTAACTGTCAGTTATACTATTAACCTATTACAATTTAACATAATGCCTTATAACTCAGTTAAAACTTATTCTTAAACTACAAAACTTTACTATAATTCATGTTTCATATGTCTAAACTTTATTTTCATATGATCTAGTTATTGACTTTAATACTATGCTATATCCTATTAAGCTAATACCTTA
>NW_007184318.1:0-787 GCF_000164805.1 Carlito syrichta
AGGGTGACTGCTTCCGCGTGCGAACTGTCAACCTTTCACATTTGGGAAGGCTCAACTCCCTTGTTCCACAATGAGTGATGTGTGACATTCACACTTTCTTGTGGGGAAGCATTATCTGTGACTCGAGCGAATTCCGAGATATTTTTTCTTTATACATTTTCGTGTTACTGCAAAGGTAATTATACTGTCGATGCTTTTCAGAATAGCCTTTCTTAGGCCTGTAGTGAATAGGCAGCTTCCTTGGGTAAGCCCGTGCCAAATATGTGCTGCACTGTGATCTGTTTGCTGTGACTTCTTTGCTGCCTCCTGTCACACCTACTTCACACTCGTTCCCCTTGATTTGTGTTCCTTTCCAGAGAAGGCCTTTGCTTAAGAGGGTTTAACGACTTTGTTTCACGGATTGGAATATGCAATACACAGTGCCCCAGTGACTGATATAACTGCTCCACCGTGACTTGCTGTAGAGCACCATTTGTTCATGGTGAGAAATCTAACTGGTGTTTCGGTATTGCATTTCCACCTAGTAAGGAACACCAGTGCTGTGCAGTTTTCCTTGATGAATAAGCACGGAGAGCCGATGTTAGAGTTGTGGTGAATGTGGGTCTTCCTCGAACAGGGTATTCCAGGGTGCAGTGCCATGCTATTCATTTGCCATCTGTAGTAAGCTAGCTTTGTGCGTACTGTCATCCCTGATTTTTAGAGTTTCCCTGTACATACGCTGTCCTAGTCAGGGAGCTTTTGGTGAGAGAGTGCAACTTCAAGTGCCGAACTGACTGAAACAGCATCC
>NW_007184319.1:0-745 GCF_000164805.1 Carlito syrichta
CAGGTCGAGGCTGCGGTGGCCGGGAGCGGCGCTGCACTCCAGTCTGGGCGACAGAGTGAGACTCCAACTCAAAAAAAAATAAAAAATAAAAAAATAAAAAATGAGATTTTGTGTATGCTCATGTATTACTAAAGAGAAAATAAAAAGTTGCCTGCTTTTAAATTCCATTGCTATTTTCACATTATAAAATCTATTCCATTAAAAACTTTACTCCAATAAAAGTCTTCATTTGTTTATTCTTTTGAGTTTGTAATGTAGGTGTGTATGTTTATTTATTATTAAGACTGAATTATTTCCTTCTGAAGAAGAATAATAGAAGAAAATCAGAGTCTTGCTATAAGAGAAAATGCTAGTTCACATATTTAGGAACCAGCAGTAGCTACTTTATCCTTGGTTTATGAGAAGAGAGATTTCATTTTAATCCTCCTAAGTAAATGAGTTCTGATAAACAGATATGCTTTGTAAGATGTGTGCAGAACCCTTAAATTGAATGATCATTTTCCATGCAAATTCATAAAGTGCCACAAGGAACTTGTATTTCATTTGACTCCAAGTCACAATCAAAGTAGCTGCCAATGAGTAAACAAACACTTGTGTTAAGGATGCATGAATGGCCAGTTTTACTTCACGAAAGGGGGAGAGTTGAATTGTGTCCTCCTAAAAACAATGTTGTATTTCTCTGTCATTCTTTCGCGACAACCCTACAACCAGCAAAAGGCAGCAATGGCCAGTTTAAGCAAGTAAC
>NW_007184320.1:0-32426 GCF_000164805.1 Carlito syrichta
GCGGCCACTGCACTCCAGTCTGGGCGACAGTGAGACTCCAACTCAAAAAAAAAAAAATGCCTTCCATCATTGATGTCATGGTAACCTAGAGGTTTGGGTGTGTAGTGTGTTTATTTTCAATTGTTTCTAAGACTCTTTTATTTCTGCCTTGATTTTTATGTTAATCCAAAGGTCTTGACAAGTTGCTTAATTTTCATGTATTTTGGTGTTTTGGTGGTTTCTGTTGGTGATTATATTTATTTTTATCACACTGTAGTCTGAGAGGATGCTTGGTATTATTTTGACCTTTTGAAATTTGTTCACATTTGACTTTTGTCCAAGTGTGTGGTTGATCTTGGAGTATGTTCCATGTGCTGATAAGAACATATATTCTGTAATTGTTGGGTAGAGAGTTCTGTAGAATTCTGTTAGGTTCAACTGGTCAAGTGTCAAGTTAAGGTTCCTAATTTCCTAGCTAGTTTTTGCCTCCATGATCTGTCTAAGACTGTTAATGGAGTATTAAAGTCTTTGACTATAATTGTATGGCTGTCTATGTCCTCACTTAGTTTAATTAGTAATTGTTTTATAAATCCGGGTGCTCCTATGTTGGGCTCATATACATTTCTTGCTGATGGATTGAACCTTTTATCATTATGAATTGTTCGTTTACTGTCCTTTTTAACTTTTATTAGTTTAAAGTCTGTTTTGTCTGATATAAGAATATCTACTCCTGCTCTTTTTTTTTTTTTTTTAATGTGCTTGGAAGATCTTTCTCTAGTCTTTTACTTGAGACTGTTGGTGTCTTTTGCAGGGAGATGGGTTTCCTGAAAGCAGCCATAAGGATGGATCATGCTTCTTTATTCAGTTTGCCATTCTATGCCTTTTGAGTGGTACATTCAGTTCATTCATGTTTAAGTTAGTTATTGATATGTGGGAGTTTGTTCCTGTCATATTGCTATTAAGAGCTGCTTTTCTTTTTACGTTTTGTGGTTGATTTGTATGGTCTGTAAACTCTGTGCTTGCCTGGATTTTTGTGAGGGGTGGAACTATCCTTTCATTTCTATGCTTAAAACTTTCCTAAGCATCTTCTGAAAGCCTTGTCTGGAGGTGGCATATTCTCTTAGGGATTGGATATCTGGAAAGGATTTTAATTCTCCTTCATTAATGAAACTTAACTTGGTGGGTTAGGAAATTCTTGGTTGGAATTGCTTTCCTTTAAGAATGTTAAAGATGGGACTCTGGTTTCTTCTGGCTTGTAGGGTTTCTGCTAAGAAGTCTGCTGCAATTTTGAGGAGTCTTCCTTGGTAGGTGATCTGTCCCTTCTCTACATCTGTCTGTAGGATTTTTTCCTTTATGCTTGCCTTGGGGAGCTGAATTATTATGTGCCTTGGGGAAGGACTTCTTATAGTCTTCATATGACTGTATCTCTAGCGAGATAGAGGAAATTTTCTTGGATGACATCTTAGAAGGCTTATTCCAGGGTGTTATCAGTTTCTCCATTTCTCTCAGGGATGCCAATCAATTATAGATTTACAGATTTGTGTCTCATAACATAATCCTAAATCTCTCACAGGCTTTGCTCATTTTTCCTAAAGCCTTTTTTTGTTGTTGCTGTTGTTGGACTGAGTTAGTTCAATAGTTCTATCCTCAAGCTCTGCGAATCTTTCCTTTGCTCTGTAGCTTCTACTGTTGAGGCTTGCTATTGTTTTGAAGCTCCAGGAAGTAGCTCTTCATTTCAAGAAGTTCAGGTTTGTCCTTTCTCATAATGACCAGCTCAGCTTTCATTTCCTACACTATTTTTGGGGACTGTTTATGATTTGTATGTCTACTTTCTCATAGATCTTGTTGAGTGTTTTTGCCATTCGTAGTCTGAATTCTGTGTCTGTCATCCAGGAGGTCGCTCTGGATGGGTTTCATTGCTTGGGATCTGGGAAGCCCTTTTGTGGGTATTGACTCATTAAAGCTTTGGGGATTGCTGATATTTTTACACTGGTTCTTCCTCATCTGCGAGGGCAGACTCTTCTCTTTTTATTTTTTGTTTTGTTGTTTTTAATTAGATAGAATTGGTATGGTTGGGGTGGCCATGTGTGGAATTCTTTTTGTCTGTCCTTTCTCCTCTGGCCTGCAAGTGGGGAGGGCAGCAGTGGCAGGAGGTGTGGTGATCTGGCGGGAAATTGTCTGAAACCGCCTCACTGGTGCAGTCTGGCAGAAATGGGACAAGATTTTTCCTTTATTTCAGAGTCTTTCCCCTCTCTCTGGGGCAAACAACTGGAGTCCTGGCTGGAGCTCCAGTGTTCTCCCTAGACTGCTAGTCTCAGCAGAATTAGCAGATGGCCAGGCAGGGCCCTGCAGCTCTACTCTGGCTCAGGTACTCTTGGGGGTTTGAATTGGCCTCCTCCTTTCTGGGCAGGACTGCTCCTTTTGCTTGGGGTTAGAAGGGAAGCAGTGGAAGGTTGTTATTTCATCCTGTCTGCAGGTGGGCAGGGCCACCGCCACCCCTGTGCTGTGCAGAGGCGTCCTGCCACTTAGATCCCAACCTGCTCAGTTGGAGGGGTTATGGCAACCATGGTGGCCCCCTGAGTGCAAGCCTCATCTGCAGCCCTAACCTAGGGCTGCAATGGCAGATGGCACCAGAGAAATTTCCCTAAAATGGTCATGTTTCTCCTGCTGGATGCTTCAGAGGGAGGAAGAGATGAGCACCCGCGAGGCACAGATCAGCCCTGCAGGGTGTTTCCCATTGAGCCTCTCTGTGGGTAGGGGCTTGGCAGCCATGACACCGGGGCTCCCTGGAAACTGGGATTTCCTGGGGCTCCACATAGCACCTGCCAGTGACTCTGTATCTATTTAGGGCAGTTCTCAGCACCTGGCTGGTGTAGGAGGGTTGTGGGGGGAGTCCCCAGGCTGAGACTGCTGGACCCATGTGAGGTAAGTAGAAAGAAAAGTTGTTGTTTTCACTTGTCCCTTCTGTCTCCAAAAACGTTCGCTTGTTCTCTTGTCAGAAGATTCTAGGAATATCCAGGTCTTAGAACTGTGCGTCCTGTGCATCCCCAGGTGACTGTCTGATAGTTCTCAGCTTGGGTTTTCAGGTTGGCCCTCAAAATCTAGGCCTGCTCTTCCATATGGAGGTCTTTGCAGGGAGTTGCAATGAAGTGATGTCTTCAGTCAGCCATCTTGGCTCTCCTCTGGTTGTCTTTTTTATTATTGGTTTATATGTGTTCTTTATATATTCTAGAATAAGTTTTCACGTCTATGATTTGCAGATTTTTATCCCATTCTGTGTGTTGACTTTCATTTTCTTGATGATATTGTACACAACAAGAAAGTTTCTAATTTTGATGTTGTCCAAAGCGCACTGTCTTCTATGTAGCTGTATTACAGTCTTTCTCCATATTCTATTTGTTAGAATGAGTTATTAGGTTCAGTTCACACTCAAGGGAGTAGTGAAGATCAGCTCTATTTTTTTAAATTGTAGTAAAGAAACCATAATTTGAAATCTGCTCTATTAACACATTTTTATGCTTACGGACTGTATTGTTATCAATTTGCATATTGTTATACAGCAGATATCTAGACTTTTTCATCTTGCGTAACTGAAACTCTATACTCATTGAAGAGAAACTCCATGTTTTCCCCTCCCCACAGCTTCTGGTAGCTCCCACTCTACTTTCTCTTTGTTGAGCTTGACTGCTTTGGATACCTCGTTTAAGTGAAGACATGCACTGTGTGTTCTTTTGTGACTGGCATATTTCACTTAGCATAATGTCCTCAAAGTTCATTCATGTCAAGAGCATATGACAGAATTTCCTTATTTTGTAAGATCAAATAATACTCCATTGTATGTGTATACCACAGTGCGTTTATTCATTCGTCAATAGACATTTGGGTTGCTTCTACCTCTTGGCTATTGTGAATAATGCTGCAGTAAACATGAGCATGAAAATGTCTCTTCGAGATCCTGTTTTCGATTTTGTTTATTTTTTCTATCTTTCTTTTCTTTTCTGTAGAGGCAGGGTCTCACTATGTTGTCCAGGCTGGTCTTAAACGTCTGACCTCAAGTGATCCTCCTGCCTCAGCTTCTCAAAGTGCTGGGATTACAGGTGTGAGCCACCATGCCTAGCCTTAATTCTTTTGGATGAAAACGCAGCAGAGGGATTGTTGGAACACACAGTAGTTCTATTTTCATTTTTTTCCATCACAGCTGCATCATTTTTCATTCCCACCAACAGTGTATGGGGTTCCATATCCTCACCAACACTTGCTATTTTCTGGGTATCTTTTTTTAAAAAAGGCCATCTTAATAGGTATGAGATGCTATCTATTATATATAAATACCTGTTGTAATGAGAGATCATTGTGGTTTTGATCTGCATTTTTCTGATGATTAGTGATGTTGGGCATCTTTTCATATATCTATTGGCCATTTGTATGTATTCTTTGGAGAAATGTCTATTTAAGTCCTTTGCCTCTCTCTCTCTCTTTTTTTTAAGTTGGAGTCTCACTCTGTTGCCCAGGCTGGAGTGCAGTGACACGCTCACGGCCATCGCAGCCTCCACCTGCTGGGTTCAGGCGATCCTTCCGCCTCAGCTTTCTAAGTAACTGGAACTGCAGGTAAATGCGACCATGCCCAGCTAATTTTTTGATTTATTGTACAGATGAGGTCTCGTCAAGTTGCCTGGGCTGGTCTTGAACCCATGAGCTCAGGCAATCCTCTCACTTTGGCCTCCCAAAGTGCTGAGATTATAGGTGTGAGCTACAGCGTCCGGCCATAATATAATTTAAATAAAAAGATTGTCTTTTTTTTTGAGTTGGAATCTCACTCCATTGCCCAGGCTGGAGTGCAGTGGCACGCACGCTCATGGCCACCCAGCATCAACTTGCTGGGCTCAGGCAATCCTTCCACCTCAGCCTTCCAAGTGGCTGGAACTACAGGCTCGTGCCACCATGCCCAGCTGCTTTTTGATTTATTGTAGACATGAAGTCTCGCCAGGTTGCAAAGGTTGATCTTAAACCCCTGGACTCAGGCAATCCTCTCACTTCCGCCTTCCAAAGTGCTGGGATTACAGGCATGAGCCACTGAGCTCGGCCTTTTTGCTCAGCTTTAAATTGTGTTTTTTGTTCTTTGTTATTGAGTTGTATGAGTTCCTTTTATATTTCACATGTGTGTACTTTACAAATCTATGGAACTCTATATTCAAAACAAGACAAAACAGTAACAACCCAGTGAGAGTATGCACATGGTTCTGCCCAGGGACTGGCACCCAGAACCACAGGCAAGCAATCCTTTGGAACCTTATGCCCTGGTGTTTGTGCTCCCTCCTTCAAGTTTTAGGTGTTGGGTGGCTTTACTTCTAATCTGCACTAATCTATTTTAACAGGAAAGATATATTTTTCAAGCTTTTTTCATCAGTGCTCATAGCTTTGCCAAATGGATTAACATAGAAAGCCCAGTGGTTTCTTGAAGTCTCTAAATCAGCCTTCACTTGCACTAAGGAAAAGTACTTTGATACGGTTTTCTTAAGGTCTTCATGTATTACTAATCCTCTTCTTTCACTTAAAAAAAAACTTGCCCTCTGATCATTTCAAAACATTAATGTGGCCGGGCACAGTGGCTCAACCCTGTAATCCCAGCACTTCGGGAGGCGGAGGCAAGAGGATTGCCTGAGCTCAGGGGTTCAAGACCAGCCTGAGCAACATGGCGCGAACTCATCTCTACAATAAATAAAAAAATTAGCCAAGTGTGGTGGCACATGCCTGTGGTTCTAGCTACTTGGAAGGCTGAGGAGGAAGGATCACCTGAGCCCAGCAGGTCGAGGCTGTGATGGCTGTGAGTGTGCTATTGCACTCCAGCCTGGGCGCCTGAGTTAGACTCTGACTCAAAACAACAACAACAACAACAAAAACCCCAACAAACAAACATTAATGTGATGTAAATAATCAAGTATAAACCAGCAAGATGTGTTACAAGCACCACTCCCCTATTTACTAATTGTGTGTAAACTAATTGGCAACAAAGAATCAAGTGCTGTAACAGCCTCACTAGATTGTGAAGATTAAATGAAGTGATGCATATAAAACATTAAGAACAATTCTGGGAAAACAGTAAGTGCCCAAAAAGTTATTTTGATTACAATCATATTTGCTTAACCAATTCCCTCCTAGTTTTCCTGCTCCATTTAGAACAAATCACCAATGAAGAGTCTGTTTTTCAGATTTTTCCTATTTTTACCATTGGTTAGCTCAGAGCTTTCAACAATTTCTTACAGGCCTTGAATTCTTGAGACTAGTTATGTATGAGAATTTACAAACATGTATTTGTTTATAAAATGCATTGATGTATAGGATAGTTTGATTTAATCAATAGAAATGTATTGCTGCACTCAATTTTAGGAAAAAAGTATACTGGTAAAACACATACATCCTGAGTTCTGAATAGGTGTAGGCCATCAGACTATACCCTTTTATTTTCAGAATCATGACTTTGAAGCAACTAGATAATTCTGAAACAATCAAAAGTTATATTTTTTTTGTGTGTTTTCTCAGAGAGGTGGACACTAACGTTACTATTTTAAAGGAATATTCTTCAATATGCAAAGAAAAAACTTGACATATTAGTTAACCCTGAGTTATGGGTAAAACTCAAGCTGGGAGAGCTTGCATTTCCTCAAGTATTTTAATTACTTAAGGTAGTATTGCTTTAACGACAAACGCTATATTTATTAGATTTTCAAGTAACTATTATCTGTGCCTCAAAAAGCAATTTATTGATACTTTGAGAAAAACTACTATACCTTAGACTCAACAAATTTTTCTAAATTCTTCTCTTCTGAAATCTTTTGGTAACAACAACCTTGTCATTTCTCTAGTGTTTGATGTGTACTGAGGTCCTGTGAGTCAGCATATGAATGGCAATGCTAATATTACTCTTTAGTCTACCCATATATGTGAACTTGGCACTGTGTTAATCAAACATTTTTGTAGTTAAGACTTTCAAAAAGAAATATCTGAAGTTATTTTTTATTTCTCAGATAAAAGAGTAATTAGAATAGTTAGCACCAGGTGGCGCTAAAGGACTAAACTTGGAAACAGATTATAGTATTTAGTGCTCTTACCTGTGGACCAGGAAAGGGTGATGCTCTTTCGATGTTCTTTATTTAATGTCTGTGTTAAAGGAACTAAGAACATGCATTGCCTTTACTATGTCCTGTTACTAATGTTAAAAATTGTCCCCGTCAGCTTGTCTTAAGTCCCTCTCCTGGAAAGCTGGCACTCCCTAAAGGTATGGATCACACAATAATTTTACCAGGGGAGACAAAAAAAAAAAAAAAAAAAAAAAAGAAAAGAAAAAAGAAAAAAAGGAAAAAAATCATGATTTTTCTAAAGAAAAATGAAAACAAACCTCACATGAATTGCTTTTGGAATGCATTCAGTCTTGCTTTTCCTATTGTAGGTACCCAGGAATGTAGATTGGACAAGGGTAGCAAAAGAAGAAAACATTTGTGAAATTCCTTCCTTCAGGAGTAGAGGTGCAGAATCATTCCCACCAGTTTGGGTTTTGTTGTTTAATGCAGCTTCCCCTTCCTAGAAGCCTCCAATGTGCTCATAAGTGTTTTTCTCTAGGGCTGTTAGTGGGAGAATAAAATCTCAAAATGGAGACCCATAGATTTAACAACGAAAATAAAATCCTTCCACTGGCCTTCTAAGGGGATAGAAGGAGAAGAGCAGAAAGTGAAGTGAGGTGAAAAAGCCCTGCTACAAGAGACCGTAAACCCCAGGAGCCTGAGAAACAGAGGCTACCAAGTTGAAGAATAACAAAGATTCCAGCAAGGAGTCAAGCATGCAGGCGGCAGCCTCCTTGGGCAGAGTCACTGGAACATTGGAAGGTAGGGTCTATGGAAAGTGACTTTTGGAGCAGATTTGGAGAGGAAAGATGTCCTAAAAAGTGTCTGAAATTTCCACCATCAGATCTTTCTTTTCTGAAAGTCAAGTCTACTAAAAAAGTGGGCCAATAGTTAAGTATCTTGCCAATTGCTTGACTTACACTAATCTCTTGCAAAGTGGTATGGGCACTTCCATAGCAGAGCAGTGGACATCACCAAGGGCTTTTTTGATATGACATTTGAGTCAAATAACCTATCCTGTTTCAGCAATCAATTATCTAATCTCTCCTGATCTGACGCAGGCATCCACATAGTATAAGATGTCACTGCCATTCCCTGTTTACTGTATTTTTCTGCTGTCGGAGGGAGGCTGATGGTGAACCCCAAATGCAGTGGCACCAGGAATTGGGTTGTGGGTTTAGAATAAAGTGATTTATCTCTCTGTCCCAATTTCATTCCTCCCTGTTTCAAGGTCCTCTATGAGTCAAGGGAGAGAAGATAGTGGGGGGGGGGGCTAACTTTCCCTGTGTCTCTGGCTTAGTTCTTGCCATTTTGCTTGACATAACCTGGAGATCAGGTCATTTCTTGGCCAGGAGGGAGGAACTTCTCCTCCTAGTTCTTGTGTGTTTGTTCCATGTATTCAACATTCTCTCGCAAACCCTTTATTTAAGAGGTTTTCTTGCTAATTGAAATTCATTCAGACTGTAAGAGCAGTATAACCAAAGAAGGGGTATTATTAGTTTTTTTCAAGAGTTGATTCTAAGGCTAGAAATGTGATAAAGATAATCTTCTCTTCCCACAGATAGCCAGTGGTCACACAGGAAAACATACATTACTTTGTATTTCTAGGTAATCATTCATTCAAGGCCTTAAAAGGATTCTATAAAGATGTGCTCATTTAGATTGAAATAGGAGATGGTTTTAAGATGGGAAAATCACATAGAAAAATAGACACAGTACAGTAAGTCCCCTATGTATGAATAGGTTCCCTTCCGAGGGTACGTTCATAAGTCCAATTTGTTTGTAAGTCCAACAAAGTTAGCCCAGGTACCCAATTAACACAATAGGCTATATATAGTACTGTACTGTATAATAGGTTTATAATACTTTTCACACAAATAATACAGTACTATACTACCTGACTCTAGACATTGCTATACAGTAAAGTACACAAAACAGCAACTGCTTGTAGAGGATGCATGCATGTGACAATGTACGCCAGACAACTTACATGATTGGACATGTGTATGTGTGTTGTTTGAGTTTGCGACTTGAAGGTTTGTATGTAGGGGACTTAACTCTATTAGGAAACCAAAATATGAGTCTTGACATCACCACTGATATGCTGTGGCACAGACTCTTTGGGTGTCAGTTATCATCCACAAAATGAATGTAATGCTGGGGGGGGTGTGCCCCTTACCCTAGTCAGCACTGGGAAAGAGGGGCATCTCCCTCTTAGTGACAAGCCCTTCCTCCCCTGTCCTCAGATCTAGTTTTTTTAGTAGGACAGGGAGGCTTTCCATTCACCAACTCACCTGGGCTGGTATTATTTAATCGTTCTGCTCTCCACAATAGAGTCCCTGTTTCGCTAACAAGGAGTGCCAGGGGCTCTCCAGGTTTAAAGAGAGGAGCTCCCCGGCATTCTCTCAGGATGAATTTTCCAAGACAAACAGTAATCCTCAATGCTAGGGATCTGTACCTACAGAGGGATCCTCTCCTAACTGCCCTGACAACAGGCAAGGCTGCTTCTCTCATGGCGGCTGGTCTGTCAGGTTAATATTTAGTCTTTTCACAGTCTTGCATAATGGTTCCCATGGAGGCAACTTATTATTTGGTGGTTACAAAGAGACACCATCACACTAGGGCAGCAGGGCAGGAAAAGCACTCTGTGAATGTTATCTCGAGGTGGTTATGATCAGCTGCCTTCTTGATCTGTGTGGCTAAATAACCAGGGCATGGTAGCGTAGGCACTCCAGAAAATGTGATGCGATCCAGATGTTGTGTGATCTCAAAACCACTGCAGATAGTGTTAAAAGCTATGACTTTTATTCTCCTTTCAAAGACAACTTTCTTGTTTGTCAGTAAACTCTGACAAAGGCTCTGATCCTTTTGGGTACTTCTCCCTGCATCGATATCGAGAAAGAGGTGGCATCAACTTGTATGATTTGCCATTGCACTACAAAAACCCCTTCTATCTGGGAGGAGGTTTGGGACATTGGGTTGTGAGCTTACGATGAAATGATTTATCCCTTCGGATCCCATTTTGTTCCTTCCTTTTTCAAGGTCCTCTGTAAGACAAGAGAGAGAAGAAGGTGGTGGGAGGGCTAACCGTACCAGTACAGAAATTGGGCAGAGGCATACCAAGGACCCCCAGCAACCTGCACTTCCCTTCTGTCCACTCAGAATCCAATAGAGTAGAAGCAGCCACTGTTTTCAGTGATCAGCACAGGCAACCCTGTGTATATAGGATTAAAAGTACTTGAAAAACATCTGAGATATTAAAGGGATCATTACAATTAAAGCAGTGTTTTGAGAGTCTGATAGTTTTTGATAGTATATGTTCTCTGGATCTGTTAATAACTGTAAAGTCTTAAATATAATGAGTTAAAAAATTGTCACTCCAAGCTCCTCTGTGTGTGTGTGTACGCATGCGTGCGTGGGTGCAGGCGTGCGTGCTCAAGCACGTGCTTAATGCTCACTTAGTATTGTCAAGCTGTTTGTATTTTAATGAATGTATTTGTAATGGCAGGGGACATATTACAGATGCATTTTTCCTTCAGTCACCAGAAGCTTTTAAGGAGTGAGAAAATTTGAACTAATAGAGATAATGTTTTATATAGTCCCTCAGTGCATCTGTTGAACATGTAGTCCAAGGAGTTCATTGAAATAAATGCTGCGGTTGAATTTTTAACAGCGGCTGCATAAATATGCAGCCATCTATAACCTTTATGCCCGTGGGAGCCAGGAAAATGATCTGTATAATTAACCCCTTGATTGATCTGGTCTTTCAGCTGCCAGGGTGGGAAGTCTATTTCTCACGTAGAGCAGAATGTACCCATAAAGCTCAAGGTGGCTGAAGATTTGTGTGTGTGTGTGTGTGTGTGTGTGTGTGTGTGTGTGTGCGGATAATTTTCTTTTGAGGTACTAAGTAACATTCATTTGATGAAATCTTTAAGTGATTCCATCTCCTTCAATTTCTCAATCTATGGTGAAGCCCTTGGGAGGCATGGAGAAATTATCTGGGATCTCAGTTTGGTTATTCTGTTTCAATAGGCGTGGCTGGTAGAATTCTGAGATGGTCTCCAAGCTTCCCACCTTCTGGTGTACACACTCTGTAATCCCCTTTCCTTGAGAGTGGCTGGGGCCTGGGGATGTGAGAAGATGTCATTTTCTAGACTAGTTTATGTTATATGACAAAGGTGATGAGATCCTAATTGTTATGTTCTTACATTATATATCTTTATCTATGGTTTTATCTTAGCAGATTGGAAAAATTTGAAGCAATAAAAATTTCCTGCTGGCCTTGGAGAAGCAGATTGCCATGTTGTAAAGAAGACCATGTGGCAGGGAATGGCAGGTAGCCTCTAGGATCTGAGAATAATCCTTGACTGGCAACCAGTGAGATATTGAGGACCACAGTCCTACAACCGAAAGGAATTAAAATTTTCCCATAACCAATGAATTTGGAAGAAGACTCCAAACCTCAGGTGGGGTTGCAGACCTAGACAACACCTTGATTTCAACCTGAGGAAGCTCTGAGTGAAGAAACCAGAAACCTGTACCCTGGCTCCTGTGAGGGCAGCTGTGAGATAACACATGTATTTTGTTTTGTGGCAATCTGTTATGCCGTGACAGAAAACTATAGTAGTAGGTCTAGATTGGGACCTGAGAGTTTGTATTTGTAGTAAATCTTCAGGTGATGCTGAGGCTTTTGGTCAGGGGCTACACTTTGAGAACTGCTATTACAGTTCAACTTCCTCTGGCTGTTGATTTTATATGTGATGCCATGAATGGACATTTACTGCATGCTTCTGGAATATAACAAAAGGTTAACCAGATGGAAGTCAGCAATATGTTTTAAGCCGCAGATAAATATAAGCCATATGGCTTAAATCTTTAAAAATTAATTAAAATGTGGCCAACAAAAATAAATACAAAACACAATATTAGAGAAAGCAATTAGGATCAGGGCTTAAGAAATGAGGGTAGGAGAAATAATGTCAAGTGTGGTGTAAGGCAAGCATGCAAATACATGTGTCACTACTAATTCACACCTACGTGGCAAGAGAGACTTAACTACTAGTTCCTGTTTTCTTTTTGAGAATCAAACCTCACCTATACTGCTTAGGAATAAACTTCATGTTATGAATATACCTCAATTAAAAATTAAGTGAAGACTTATAACATCACATCAGCTTTTCAATTTCCACCGTGATAGAGAGTATGACAGATGGAGTATCCTTTCATAATTCTCTATAATATTTGCAAATTTTCTGGCATTGTTGAAAATATGGCTCATTGGCAGTGCTTCATTGGTAGGTAGAAAAATGAACTTAGTGCCACTGTCTTCAACTATCTTTCCAACCCTTTCTGTGACCAAATACTCTCTCTCTCCCCCCCAACTCTCTCTCCCTTCATCCTCACTTGTTTTTGTCAAGTAATTTGTGAAGTTAAAAACATTTAGCTCCATCGAGGTTTTCCTAGTAGAACAAAACTGCTAGAGCCTTGCTTAATCCTGAGGCATTGTACTTCTCTCTTAGTAATGTCTGTCCCCCCTGGTATAATATAGACTTACTGCTGTGACGCTATTAGCTGAACCATCTGGATTATTGTTTTTAAAATTTAATACTGTACCTATCATCACCCAAATATGAAGGTTCTGCTCTCTCAAGGCATTTCTACATCTATATAATATATTTTTTTATAGCTGTATCAAGGGGCTCTAAGGAAAAAATATTAAACTTTATTTTGAAGCCATCTTGAATGTTGTTTGGTCTAACACCTGCCCTGCTTGGGTCTGTTGGAATAGAAGGTGTGAGTATGAGTGTGAGCATGTGAGTGTGTGAGTGTGAGTGCAGAGGGCAGGATTGGGGGCAGTGGGAAGTAGAGGATAATAATAATCATTTGTGATGGGAGAGAGGGCCTGAACAGTACTGTGGAGTTATCTACACTTCTGGGATACATATTACATTCAGAGCCAGAGGCAGGTACCTGCGTAAGATATTTGTTCAGCCTTCTTGTAACGGTGACTTTTTTTTTCTAACTTTTTTTTTGTTTTCAGAGACATAGATGTTGTTTTCTGCAACTCAGACACCAGCCAGAAGGTAAGAGTCTTTGGGCCTTTAATCCTACCGTGGCGCCCTGTGCTGCTTCGTTAAGAACTGAGGCTTTACGTGCACTAGCTGTCTTTGCAAAGCCACATGTCTTAGTTTGTGTGTCAGATTAGTAATTAAATATTTTATTTTTCTGGGTAAGATAGGAGTTGGGAACAAACATTGTTATGTAACTTTCTTCCATGTTAACTTTCATTGTCCCCCCTCATTAGTAAAGCTTCCAAACAGATAAAAAATTTTGTGTTTCGGACTACTCCTGGGACCTGGGGAATCACATATAAACTTGTGGGACATGTGTATTATTCTTCCATGTAGAACCTTAAGGTTGTTGGAGTGCTTGTGATGCTCTCTGCTTCATAGACTGAAAGATGAATATACAGAGGGTTGTCAGTTTCCCAAGTTAGTGAAAGAGACACTATTCCATATGGAAAGTCTTCAGACATGTAGCCACTTTAGACAAGATTATGACCCAAATACAGTATTTCTGCTTTTCACTGTGAACGTCATTATAAGCATATGGGATGAAAGACTTGGCTTTGTATTTATGGCTTAAGAAATCTGAGTTCTGTTTCTACTCTGGGAAAATTATGGGTCCTTAATAATCATGTTCTTTGACAGTGAGATTTATCTGGAAAATTTACATTCACGTTTAAAAATATTATGTGTAACAAATTTATTTGTTTATCAATGGTGGTTTGAGAGCAAGTGGTGTTAGGCTGGTGGACGGCAGCTAATGGAGACTGTAAGTTCTACTGAGAAGTTTCAGATTCTGATAAGCCCAACTCATCTGATGGATGGAGACACTCTCTGCAGAAATAACTTCACTGATAACGCCTCTTGTCAGCTCTGCTCCAGTCCTGACAGGCTGTTGTCACTGGAAACATATAATCAGCTGCAAAGAAGGCTGATAGGATATCTGAGTTGTAAGTTGGCTCTGGAGCATAGATCTGAGGTTTGGGATGTATTTATTAATTAGTCTTGTAACTGGTCCATTTGTCCATGGGCATACTTTTATTTTTAACCTTCAGCCTAGTGTTAGGTGACCTTGAAGTGTTTATCCAGGGATAGATTTAAGAGCTTCCCCGTGAGGAGACTGCAACTGGCTTGGCTGTGGTTCAGCCCAGAGGCAAGCATTGTCTAGAATACTTCAGAGCTCTTTATGAATGATATATGTGGCCATGGAGTGGAGCAGGTCAGTTCAGGGATGCCTAGGTAGAGAGGGCTGTGATCCAGACTTGACTACTCAGTTGGAAACTGAGGGCAAGAAATGGTTGGAATCCAGGAAAAAGACTCTGCAGTAGGATGGGAGATGTAACTTCATGAAACCAGCTAGAGGTTTCAGTTCTTAGCCCATGGTGGTGTTTATTTAATGTTAAGAAGAGACTATGTAGGGGAACTAACATCTCATTTTAATCTTTCCAGGGTAAGGTTTCTTGAACTGTATTGTGCCAAACATGAGGTTTCTCAAGATGTTACCAAGGTTAAGTAAGCTTGACAGTATATATAATGTTCCCATTCTGAAATAAAAATTCTTCAGAATGAAAACTGAATCACTTCGCTTAACCATTTACTTCACTTACTTAAGCATGAGAATACATTTAACTCTTAGTTGATTTGTATACAAAGAAGATCTATAGATATTCAATGGGTAACTCAACCTATAACCTTGTATTTTACTTCTAGTTGTCCCTAGATGAGTCTGGTGATGAGTTAATTTACATTTTTACAAGAGCCAAATACATTAACAGTGACTGTTAATGTCACTGTTCTCTCTTTTCTCCCCCAAGCTTGACATGACTTAAATTTTTTAACAATTTCTTGAGACCTCATAAATTAAGAAGACCATTAGGATATTCTAAAACCCTGGAAACTAGGATCTTTGCTATCAAATGGTATCTAAGATGATAAATTAAGAACACCAGAAAGAAATTATAAAGACCTTTGTGTACATCTAGGAAGAATAGTTTAGTTGGGGAAGAAAGCAATTTTTATCAATTTTCCTAAACCTGTAACATAAAATATAACTTAAATATTACCTTTTATAATAGGGATGCCCAATGTGTATCACATTCATCTCTCTTTTCTTTCAGGGCACACAGATGGATGGTATTTCCCTCCTAGCAGTTAGGTGGGTCCATGTGACTAATTCTGATAAATGGACTGTGGGTGGAAGTGAAATGCATTGTGAGTGGAAGGGATGTGTGTAATTTTCCAGCCAAAGCATTTAATTGCAGGTGTGAAAACTTCTGGCTGTCTCTTTTGTACCTGCTAAATCTTTTGAGGCTTTATGTCCCAGATGATGCCTGGACCTCTGAGTCTCTGGGTGGAGGACAGTGGACCTGGAGAGTTATTTGAATCGACAGCTGATCATGTGTCAATGGGAAACAAATTTTTTTGGTGTTTAATGCCTGTGAGTTTTGTGGGTTTCAGTTATTGCAAAACCTAGCCTAGCCCAAGTTATTTTGAAGGACTAAATTAGATAATTCAAGCCACCTTTTCTGAAACTTAGTTTTCCCTTTTGTAAAGTGTGGTAAATATTTTCTAACTCACAACATCATAAGGACTAAATACCAAGAACATGGAAATTATTTACCACAGTGTTTGCCCCTAAAAAAAACTTTCAACAATTATTTCAAGTATTATAATTATCTGTTGGTGTATTTTCTGGATACAAGTCTTTTATCAGATATATACTTTGCAAATATTTTGTCTCAGTTTATGACTTTTCATTCTCTCAACAACACCTTTTCAAAGAGCAGAAGTTTTAAATTTTGGTGAAGCTTAATTTAGCAATTTGTTCTTTATAAATTCTGCATTTGTGTTATAACTTAAATTTTTTGACTAACTCAGTTACAAAGATTTTCTCCTATGTTTCCTTCTAGAAGCTTTATAGTTTTAACTTTTATAGTTGTCTATGATTCATCTTGAGTTAACTTTTTATATAGTGTGAAATGTGGATCTAAGTTCTTTTTTTTTGTTTTGCATGTGGATATCAAATTGTTCCAGAGCTCTTTGTTGAAAGGCTATTGTTTCTCTACCAATTTACCTTTGCAATTTTGTAAAAAATCATGTGTTCATACACATGAAGGGCTGTTTCTAGATCCTCTCTTCTGTCTCATTGATCTATTTGTTAATCTTGTTTTTTTGTTTTTTTTTTTGAGTCGGTGTCTCACTCTGTCACCCAGACTGGAGTGCAGTGGCCGCTCCTGGCCACCGCAGCCTCGGCTGCTGGGCTCCGGCAATCCTTCCGTCTCAGCCTTCTGAGTAGCCAGAATTACAGGCGTGCGCTACCATGCCCGGCTGATTTTTTGATTTACTGTAGAGATGAGATCTCGCTGCCCAGGCGGGTCTCGAACCCGCGGGCTCAGGCAATCCACTCACCTCAGCCTCCCAAAGGTGCGGGGTTACAGGCTGAGCCACCGAGCCCGGCAGTATTTGTTAATCTTAATGCCAATGACATACTGTCTTTATTATAGCTTTATAATAAATACTGAAATCAGCTGATATTAATTCTCCAGATTGTTCATCTGTTTCCAAGTTGTTTTGGCTATTCTAGATCCTTTTCACTTCCATATAAATGTCAGAATCAGTTTGCCAATTTCTAAGAAATTGGTGAGATTGTGATAGGAATTGCAGAGAATCTATAGATCTAACTGGAAAAGTTCTGTCCTATGAATACATTATATATCTCCATTTATTTTAAAATTTCTTGGGGGTACACCTCATCAACAAGGATACTTGCATAATAAACATTTGTATACCTAACCCTGAATTGTACCCCACATCTTTAAAGTAAATAATTTCTCTAAGTAATATTTTGTAGTTTTCAGTGTACTGGTCTTTCATGGCTTTTGTCAGATTGAAATCTAAGTAACCTTTTGTAATCAAAGTATCTTGTGATACACTTGTAAATGTTATTTTTTTTTAAATTTCATTTCTGAATGTTTATGGCTAATGTACAGAAATACAGTTGTTTTGTATCTGGTTTGTATGTTGTTCTGGTATCCTGCTGCCTTGCTAAACTCATTTATTTGTTTTTTTTTTTCAAAAAACTAATTTATTAATTCCAGTAGTTTCTTTTTTGTAGATTCTATAGGATAGTCTACGTACATGAGCTTGTTATCTATAAATAAAAGAAGTTTTACTTATTTTTTTCAAACGGTATGTCATGTATTTTTTTCTTATTTTATTGCATTGGCTAGAACCCCCAGTACGATATTGAGTAGACACAGTGAGAGTAGACATCCTTGTCTTGTTTCCAGCATTAGGGGAAGGAATTCAGTCTTTTATCATTAAGTATGATGTTAGTTGTTAGCAGTAGGATTTTCATAGATGTCCTTTATCAGGGTAAGGAAGTTCCTTTCTATTTCTATTTCTAGTTTTTGTTTTTTTTTAAAATCAGGAAGGTCTGTTGGATCTTGTCAAATGCAATTTCTGCATCTGTTGGTCTTCTCTAAACCAATACTCAGAAAGATAAAGATAGTTTCTCTTTTGGCTTGCCACAGTGACATTTAATTCTTTATATGAATGCCTGTTTTCAGTTGCAAAGGATATTGTTTGGAGTCAATTAGTACTGTATAGTGAGTGTTTATTATGCCTAGACCATTAAGACATATATGAAACAAAGTTACAATTGTATTACCTCTGGAGAAATTCATGATCTTTTCTTTCCCAATCTTAACCTATTTCTTTCCTGGATTCTCTTATTTTTGTTAACAACACTACTGTTCTTTCAGGTAGAATGAAATATTAGCTATTCTTGACTAAAACAGGAATTCTAGAAAGTAAAAGTCTTAATTTATTCTAGTCCACTTGAGACAAGTGCTTGTCTGATGGGTCGGGTTAGTTAGTTCTCTGAGAAGCAGATGCCAAGATAGAGTTAGACTTGCACTGACTGAGTGTAGGAAATGACTATGAGGAATAGAGGAAAGGAGCAGGAGAAGATATGAGAAGCTTCAGGGTATGATGCAGGCCAGACACTTCTGAAAGAGAGGAGGAAGGATGGATAATTGGGTAGGAAGAGCCTCAGACTGCAGTACAGTTCATAGAAAGGTCTGTTCAGCTTGATGGGAGTCCTTGAACCACAGTCACCAGTTTAAGGAGAACTGTTACCAAGGAGTGAACCTTCATTAGTGCCCTCACTGTGCTCAGTCACTGGCTGGGTACAGTCTTGGGGAAGTGTGGTCATACTGTGAACTTGGGGATGGATTCAGCAGGGTAGCAGCTGGGGTCACATTAGTCAATTATGCTTCTCACACCAGATGATACAAGACATCCATTTGCATTGCTGCCACATCTTGTTTGATCAATTATGAAAATGACAGTATTGGACTGTAGGTATAAATTTATAACCTATAAATGTATTTTACTTGGGAGTATTTTTTTGGTTTTTGGGGGTTTTTTTGGTTTTTTTTGGAGAGATGTGGTCTCACCAAGTTGCCCAGGCTGGTCTCAAACCCGTGGGCTCAGACAATCCACTCGCCTTGGCCTCCCAAATTGCTGGGATTACAGACTGAGCCACCGAGCCCGGCGGGGGTATTTTTTAATATTCTCTTTAAGAAAGTTAGTTTCCAGCATCTAAAAATCTTTAATTTCATCTAAAATTTGCATGTCTTGATTCTGTTTACACTGAGTCATATTCTTGCATGGCCACAGTCAACCAGGGCTGCATGGAGGTTGTGCCTTTTAGATGGACCTCTCTATTTTGTCACTGTTTGCACCCAGTCTGCTTCCTTCATTTAAAGGTAGCAGCTAGGTGTCTGTGGTCAAATGGTAGGCTCTATCTCAAAGAGAACTTTAAAACCAGTTTGACAAGAAGTGTTGGGAGAGGCCATATTATAGAATATTATAATTGGAAAAGGAACATAAAAAATGGTCAAAGGACATGGATAGTTCGCAAGTGACATACATATGGCTGTATTTTAAGCTACACATTCTTATGATTAAATTTTGCACACACCCTCAATTATTTTCCTAAGATAATTTCTAAAAGTTAAATTGTATATCTTTAGAAAGAGTTGATGAGTATTGGTAAATTATCTTCTGGAAAAGTTATATCAATTTATACTTCCAACAGCATTTTTGTTTTAATCTGCATGTATTCTATTACTAGAGGCCTTAATTCAGTTGCAGTGCATTTTATTTATAGTCTCTGTTCTTCCAGACTAATGATTGTTGGTTTATTTTTTCCTCAGTTGGGAAATTTCAACTCCATGATATTGTGATGCCTCGCCTGACTGAAAGATAGTCCACTTTTATCCCTAAATATTTAGTAGTATAGCAGGGTATGTCAGTTTAAGTTCCTTTGAGAAGCAGATGCTGAGACAGAACTGAGAGTATGATGACTTGTCAAGAAATACCTGTATGAAAGAAAACAAAGAAGGCACCGACTAAAGCTGGGAGAGCCATCAGACCACAAAGCAAATCTGATCCTGTGTGAAAAAAAGGAGAGGAAGAAGGGTTGGTGGAAATGTCCTAGATTGCCATGCATTCCAAGAAAAGTTCAGCACAGCTGTTTGGGTGTTCTTGAACCAAAGATGCTTGTTAGAGGAGCCCTGTGTCTCCCAGGAATAGGCCTGCCTTAGTATTCTTGCTGCACTGAGTTGTTGGCTGGTGATAGCCCATAGGAAAAGCATGTCTTCGTCCATGGCCTTGAAATCACGATGGATATCAGAGCACAGCAGCTGGGGTCTTTGGTTTAATAGCCACATATGAAGATCTATAAGGTACTTCTCTACTTATGCCCAAGTTTTTTTCACCAGTGGGAGTTCACTACTAGTGGATCAGGCTTGTTCGAATACCATTTCCAGGAGAAATAAAGAGCCTCTTAAGGAAGAACTCATCCTAAAGGAAGCGATGGGCAGGCTTAATGAGTTGGGTATAGACACACCTGTGGTGGAGCAAATCTGAATAGGGCCTTTTACCCGCCTCTTATCTCTATCTCCTGGCCCATTCCCAAGGAGGGCAAGGAGAGTGGAGAGTCACAAGAAACAACCAAAAGAGCTGATCAGCCTAAAATTTCCGAAAGACATAAGCAGGACCACGTTCATATTCTTCTCATAGAATTTAACACAAAAAGAGATAGAAAGGTACTGTATTATACCCGTGTCTCAGAATGCTTGAATAGCAGCTAATGTACAGGGCCTGGTGGGAAGTGGTAGTGTCTGGCAGAAACCACCTAGGGGGTTGGTGGTGGTATTCCTCAGACGAAGGAATAATGTCAGACTAGTACAGAGAGTCTGGGAGAGAGAGGGGCGGAGAGGTGGGGAAAGTTAACTCATTGTAGGACCTCTTGATGAGCCACATGTGATATTCCCTGAGAACTTGAGAGATAATTGTGGTTGGGCGTGTCATGAGAGTTCTGGGGGGTGAGCTGGGCAACTTATATTTAGAATTGGAGTCACTTTAGGGTATTGTTCAAGGGCTTTGTATCAGGCTGGGAAAAATTATGCCACAATAAAAAATAACTCCCAAACACAGTGATTAAAGCAACAAAGGTTTACTTCTTGCTCAAATCACTTCCATGATGGGTTGACTAAGGGTCTTCTTCCACACCACTGCCTTCTTCATATCAAGACCCAGAATAATAAAGCAGTCATTTTCTGGAACATTGCTGGTGACCTAGCAGAAGAGAAAGAACATGATGAAGCACAATTTGGCTGTAAAAGTTTTGCCTGAAAGTGGCACACATCATACATCATTGACCCAAATAAGTTACACGATGGCACCTGAGTTCAATGTGGTGGGTAGTTTAGTCCCCCAGTAGAGTGAGGAAGAGAACATTGGTAAAGAGTAACGGGGTCTACTCCAGCCCCTCTTTGGGGGCTCTACCTCAGCTATGTTTAGGCTTCAGGGGACTGATAGGAACAGATAAAAGAAGGAAGCAGAGCATCCTCAGCCCTCTTGCCATGTGATGCCCTCTGCTACCCCAGGATGCACAGAGAGACATCACCAGCAAGAGGGCTCTCACCAGATGTGCCCACTTGACTTTGGACTTCCTATCCTCTTAACTATTATACAACACATTGTGCCTTGCTTCAACCTTGAATTTTCCAGCCTCTATTAATGTCATACAAGACATCCTGCTTTGTTTTGTCTTGAATCATCTGCTTTGGTGGAAGTCAACCAGCTGCTGCCATGCCATGAGAACACTCAAGAAACCCCAACAGCAGTCCATGTGGTGAGGAACTGAGGCCTCCTGCCAACAGCCAAATGAAAGAGCCACCTTGGAAGAGGATCCATCAGCCCTCATCAACTCCGTCAAGTCTAAAGATGAACAAACCAACATTATGAGTGTAACCTCATAAAATACTGAGCCAGAGTCATCCAGCTAAACCACAGTAACTATTAAGTAATAATTTATTGTTGTTTTAAGCCACTGTGTTTTAGAATAATTTGTTATATAGTAATAAATAAATAATACAGTTGTTTTTGTTATGTTCGGTACTCAATTATTATTACCAACACCACATCAATGCATTGCCATAGAAGACAAATTCTATGTGTTTAACTTTTTTTTCCTTTCTCTGCTGAGCTAAGCTGGCTGTCAAGGGGGAAAGTGCCCACCAGAGTTTTCTTTAAGTGATCTGGATGATTCCAGTAAATATTATGTATTAGTTTGCTAGGGCTGTCATAACAGAATGCCACAGAATGCATGGCTAAAACAACAGAAAAATTTTTTTTCTTGCAATTCTGGAAGATCAAGGTGCTGGCAGGACTAGTTTCTTCTGAGTCTGTGGTTTGCAGATGGCTACCTTTTTGCTGTGTCTTCACATGATCTTTCTTCTGTGCATGTCTGAGTCCCAATTTTGTCTTAATATGAGTAAACCAGTTGTATTGGGTTAGGGTCTACCCTATGACCTCATTTTATCTAAATTATTTCTTTAAAGACTCTATCTAGGATGGGCTCTGTGGCTCATTCTGTAAACCCAGCACTTTGGGAGGCCGAGGCGAGTGGATTGCCTGAGCACATGGGTTTGAGACCAGCCCGGACAATTTGGCGAGACCTTGTCTCTACAATGACTAAAAATTTAGCCAGGCATGGTAGCATTGTAGCGCATGCCTGTAGTTCTGGTTACTTGGATGACTGAGGCCGAAGGATCACCAGAGCCCAGCAGGTTGATGCTGGGATGGCCATGGGCGTGTCACTGCTTTCCAGCCTGGGCGACAGAGTGAGACTCCAACACACACACACACACACACACACACACACACACACACACAAGACCCTATCTATAAATACAATCACGTTCTAAGGTTACTGGGGGTTAGGACATCAACATATAAAATTTTGGAGAGATAAATTTCAGCACATAATATAGCATTTCATGTATTCAAATGGAAGAACTCAGTAATATAATCTATATTATAGACTGCCCTAAGTTTTCACTTAAAGGTCTGAACACCTCTTTTATCAGAATAAACCAGATTCTCATAAGAAGACTTTTAAAAAGGAAGAAAAAGGCAGTTCTACAAATTAAGTTCCAGCCATCTCTCTCCTCCTCTGCTCTGTAAGTACATTCACGCTAAGCTTGCTTCTACTTTAAGGGACATTGCACTCACTAGCTGTTCCCTCTTCCCAGGGAAATTTCCCCCCAGATGTTTGCAAGACTAACCTTCTCTTGTCATGCAGATGTCTGCTTTAAAGTTTTCTCCACAGATGTCTTTCCTGTCATCTAATCTGCGGTGACCCTCTTCTTCCCTGCCGGCTTTCCTTTTTGCATTGTCATCTTCTGTTTCTTTTGCAGCACTTTATCTATCAGATGACACCCTATCTGATAATTTTGGTTTACTGCTTATGTCTTCATTGTCTCTGCTCCTTTGCTAGAATGTAAGCTTTGTGTTCAATGTTCTATGCTTTTTTTGTCAACCAAGTTTATAGGCCGTACTGATAGGGTAGAAAGAGATTGGGGCTAGAGTGGTGAAAGGAAGAGGGAAGGGGAACAAAAACTAAAGCTGCATAGACAAGGCGGGTGCCAACAATACCTGGGACACAGAATTAGCAGAAGGAGGTTTAAACAGAGAGCGTTTCTGAAGGGCTACAGCATATATGAAAATAAGGGAAGAAAAGAATAGAACTTTTTAAAAAAACCCTTTATTTTATTATAAAGATGTGGGGTGTTTCAACCTCTATGGAAAACAGTGTGGTGATTCTTTTTTTTATTTTTGAGTTGGAGTCTCACTCTGTCACCCAGACTAGAGTGCAGTGGCACACTCCCGGCCACCGCAGCCTCAACCTGCTGGGCTCCAGAGATCCTTTCGCCTCAGCCTTCCAAGTAGCTGGAACTACAGGTGCGTGCTACTATGCCCAGCTCATTTTTTGATTTATTGTAGAGATGAGGTTTCGCCAAGCTGCCCAGGCAGGTCTCGAACCCGTGGGCTCACCTTGGCCTCCCAAAGCGCAGGATTACAGGCTGAGCCACCAAGCCTGGCTTGTGTGGTGATTCTTAAAAGAACTAGATATTGACCCAGCAATCCCCCTCCTGGGAATATACCCAGAGGAATTCAAATCATTCTACAAAAAAGATAACTGCACACACATGTTTATTGCAGCACTATTCACAAGAACAAAAACAGGAAACCAACCCTGCTGCCCATTGAAAGTGGACTGGTTAAAAAAAATGTGATACTATACAAGAACAGCACTTTTAAAGAAGTGCTACTGGGTGTGCTTATGTTTCTTGAGAAATTTAAGAAAAGATTAAGATACTCTTGAATTAATTAATTATTTTTTAGAGATGGGGTCTTGCTCTGTCACCCAGGCTGGAATGTAATGGTACAATCATAGCTCACTGTAGCCTCCCCCTTCTGGGCTCAAGTGATCCTCCCACCTCAGCTTCCCAAGTATCTGGGATTACAGATGTGAGCCACTGCACCTGACTCTCTTTATTCTGATTGCTGCAATGGGTATATATGATCATAACACCCTATACAAAAAGTAGCCTGGTATGTTCTCTCTATGCCTAGGTGTTCAAGAGCTTTCATCAAGAAGGGATGCTGGATTTTATCAAAAGCTTTTTCTGCATCTAATGAGATAATCACGTGGTGCTTATTTTTACATCTGTTGATGTATTTAATGACATTTATGGTCTTGTGAATGTTGTACCAGCCCTGCATCCCAGGGATGAAGCCTACTTGGTCATGGTGGATAATTTTGAGATGTGTTGTTGGATCCAGTTTGCTCGAATCTTGTTGAGTATTTTTGTATCTATGTTCATCAGGGATATTGGCCTAAAGTTCTCTTTCTTAGTTGGATCTTTACCTAGTTTGGGTATCAGTGTGATGTTAGCTTCATAAAATGATTTGGTAAGTATTCCGTCTTTCTTGATTGCCTGGAATACTTTCATTATGATTGGTATTAGCTCCTCTTTGTATATTTTATAGAATACTGCTGGAAATCCATCTGGTCCAGAATTTTTTTTGTAGGTAGTTTTCTTATGACAGTCAATTTCCTGGGTTGTCATTGGCCTATTTAGGATCTCAATTTCTTCTTGTTTCAACGTTGGAAAGTTTAGTGATGTCAGAAAATCCTCCATCTCTTTTAGGTTATCAAGTTTGATTCCATACACGTGTGCAAAGTAATCTCTGATAATCATCTGTATTTCTTCAGGGTCAGTTGTGGTTTGATCTTTTGCATTTCTAATTTATTTGGGCTTTTTCTCTCTTTCTTGGTCATTTCTGGCTTGGAGTCCATCACTCTTATTTGTCCTTTCAAAGAACCAGATTTTGTTTCATTGGTTTTTTAAATGGTATTTTTGTCTTCTATATCCTCTATTTGGGCTTTCTCTTTGGTGATCTGGATTCTTCTGCTGAAGTTAGTCTTTTGGTGGTCTTGCCTTTCCAGCTCCCTTAGGTGATTTGTTATGCTGTTAACTTGTTCTCTTTCTATTTTCTTGATGTGTGTTCATAGAAATATAAATTCCCCTCTCAGCTACTGCTTTCCTGGCATCCCAGAGATTTTGGTAATATTTTTCTTTGCCTTTACTTTTTTCCAGGCAAGAAACAAAAAATTTCTGTTTTGATTTCTGTGTTGATCCAGGAGTTGTTCAATATCATGCTATTTAGGGTCCATGTCTTTGTGGGTTTTGGAGGAATTTTGTTGGTGGTGATATTTATTTTGATTCCACTGTGGACTGAGAAGGTGAATGGCAGTATTTCAATCTTGTGAAATTTGTTTATGTCTGATTTATGGCCAATGATGTGGTCGATCTTGGAGTACATTCCATGTGGTGATGAGTGGAATGTATATTCTATGGTTGTTGAGTGGAGTGTTCTGTAGCTATCTACTAAGTCCATTTGGTCAAGTTGATACAGATTTTTCAGGTCAGCCTGGGTTTCGATAGTGTCAGCTTAATGGGTTGGCCAGCCAAGTCCCAGAGAGGGTTGTCTTGAGGGCTGATAAGCCTAGCCCCAAAAGTGTTGACTCTAATGGGCTGGCAAGCCAAGCCCCTGGAGTGTTGGCCCTGATGGGCTGGCAAGCCAGGCCCTGAAGGTATTGCTGATTTGGTGGACTGGCAAGCCTAGCCTCCAGAGTGTTGGCTCTGTTGGGCTGGCAAGCCTAACCCCCTGGGGTGTCTCAGCTTCGAAGTCTCACTTTCTTTCAGTAGCTCTCCTGGTTCAGCTGGCTCCATTGGCTGGCAAGCCAGCCTCTGGGGTGCACAGCTCCTCGGCTCTGGCAATCTTCTGCAGCTCTTCAGGTCGCAGCTCTTCAGGGTCGAGGTTCTTGTCTCAAGCCCGGGAAGAATGAGGGACACAGACAGCTGGAAAGTGAGAAAGCAGGATTTATTGAGAGGATAGAAAAGCCCCCACAGTGGGAGGGAACCCTAAGGGTTGCCCATCTGAGGCTGAAACTTGGTGTTTATATAGCCCTAAGTCCAAGTTGACTGGCTAACACTAACTGTGAGCTGATTGGTCTGCATTTAGTTGTTCTGATTAGTCAGTATTAAGGACCAGTTGGCAGGAGGTAGGGACCTAATGGTGAACTGATTGGTTGTTTGTCAATACCAGCAGCGAATACTCAAGCTCTAGCTTGAGAGTCTCACAGAGAGCTTGTTTACCAGTGTTGAGTCTGCAGACCTGCTGGGAGTTTGCTACATTGTTACCAGAGAACCCACCTCTCTGTCTGCCTAGCCTTTCTCTAGCTATCTCCTTTCTCAAAAGTGTCAAGTTGAGGTTCCAATCTCTTTGTTGATTTTTTGCCTTAATGATCTAGAATCGTTAGTGGGGGGTGTTTGACTCTCCAGCTATGAAGTGTTAGAGTCAATATTTTTTTGTAGTTTACTTATTTGCTTTATTTTATTTTAAGTTTTTTATTTTAAATATGTGGGGTACAATTCAGGGTTAGGTATACAAATGTTCATTATGCAGATACCCTTGTTCTTCCCCTCCCCTGGCAGTTTCCCACTACTGCCAATCCCTTCTGTATAGTATTATAAGTCTTTCAAGGTCCGCTTACGAGTGAGAACATGTGATACTTGGTTCCTTATTTCTGTGATAGATCACTCATTATTATAGCTTCTAAGTCCATCCAAGTTGCTCTGAAGTTCATAATTTTGTCCTTCTTTATGGCTGTGCAATGTTCCATCATGTACATGTACCACATTTTTTTAATCCAGTCATCTTTCGATGGGCAGCATAGTTGGGTTCATGTTTTTGCTGTTGTGAATAATGCTGCAATAAACATACATGTGCTGATATCTTTTTCACAGAGTGATTTGAGTTCCTCCAGATATATTTCCAGTAGGAGGATTGTGGAGTCATATGGGAGGTTGATTTTTAGATCTTTTAGGAATCACCACACTGTTTTCTACAAAAGTTGTACTAACTTGCACTCCCAACAACAGTGTAGAAGTGTGCCCTTTTCACCACATCTTCTCCAGCTTGTGTTGTCATTTGTGTTATTAATGATGGCCATTCTGACTCTAGTTAGGTGGTATATCAGTGTGGTTTTAATTTGCATTTCTTTGATGACTAGTGAGGCTGAGCATTTTTTCATGTATCTGTTGGCTGCTTGTATGTCTTCTTTTGAGAAATGTCTGTTCATATCTTTTGCCCACTTTGTGGGGCTGTTTGTTTTTTTGTTTTCAGCATGTTTGAATTATTTGTAGATCATAGATGTTAGACCTTTGTCAGATGTATAGTTGCCAAATTTTTTCCCCCAGTCTGTGGGCTGTTTCTCTGCTCTCTTGATGGTTTCTTTGGCTTTGTAGAAGTTTTTCAGTTTGCTGAGGTCCCATTTATCTATCTTATCTCTTATGGCCTGGGCACTTGGGGTTGTGATCAGGAGTTGGTTGCCAGTTCCAATTTCCATAAGGGTGTCTCCTCAATTTCCTAAGGTTATTATAGTTTGAGATTTTATGTGTAGGTCTTTGATACATTTGGAGTTGATTTTTGTGTATGGGGATAGGTAGGGATCTTGTTTTAATCTTCTGCATGTGGTCAGCCAGTTTTCCCAGCACCATTTACTAAATAGGTTCTCCTCTCCCCAGTGGTTGTTGTTGGAGACTTTGTTGAAGATGAGTTGGTTGAGAAATTGAGGTTTTGCTTCTGGAATCTCTATCCTGTTCCATTGGTCTATATGCCTGTTCTAGTACCAACACCAGGCTATTTTGATTATTGTAGCTTTTATAATAAATTTTAAAGTCTGGGAGGGTGATGCCTCCTCCTCTTCTTTTCTTTCTTTTTTTTTGACTGAAGATTGTTTTGGCTATTCGTGGTTGTTTATGTTTCCATATGAATTCCTGATTCCAGGTCTGAGAAGAATGCTGCTGGTAATTTAATAGGTATTGCGTTAAATATGTAGATTCCCTTGGATAGGATGGACGTTTTAAAAATGTTAATTCTTCCAGTCCATGAGCATGGGATATTTTCCCATTTGTTTTGTGTCATCTTTGATTTCTTTGAGCAGTGTTTTGTACTTTTTGTTGTAAAGGTCTTTGGCTTCTCTGGTTAGGAAGATGCCAAGGTTTTTATTTATCTTGTGGCTATTGTGAATGGGACTATGTTTTTTATTTGGATTTCTGTTTGTTTACTGTTGGTGTATAGGAATGCGACTGACTTTTGCACTTTTATTTTATACCCTGAGACTTTGTTAAAATCCTTTGTCAGTTTAAGGAGGTTTTTTAGAGACTCTTGTGTTTTCAAGGTATACAATCATGCCATCTGCAAAGGAGAATAAATTAACTTCCTCTTTTCGTATTTGTGTACCCCTGATTTCCTTCTCCTGTCTGATTGCTGTAGATAGGATTTCCAATACTATGCTGAGCAAGAGGGGTGCGAGTGGGCATACTTGTCTTGTTCCAGTTTTCAGGAGAAATGGTTCCAATTTCTGTCTGTTTAGCAGAATGTTGGCTTTGGGTTACTTGTAGGTGGCTCTTACTATTTTGAGGTATGTTACGTCTATGCCTAGATGTCCAAGGGTTTTTATCAAGAAGGGATACTGGATTTTATCCAAAGCTTTTTCCTCATCTAATGATATAATCATGTGGTTTTTGTCTTTACATCTGTTGATGTATTTAATTATGTTTATGGTCTTGAGGATGTTGAACCAGTCCTGCATCCTGGGCATACAGCCTACTTGGTTATAGTGGGTAATTTTTGAGATGTGTTGTTGGAATCGATTTGCTAGAATCTTGTTGAATTTTAGCATCTATGTTCATCAAAGATATTGGCCTACAGTTCTCTTTCTTTGTTGGATCTTTACCTGGGTTGGGTATCAATGTGATGTTAGTTTCATAGAATGATCTAGGGAAAGTTGTATCTTTCTCAATTGCTTGAAATGCTTTCAATAGGTTTGGTGTCAGCTCCTCCCTGTATGATTTGTAGAATTCTGCTGGAAAGCCAGCCAGGGATTTTTCTTGTAGGTAGTTTTCTTATGACATAGTTGATTTCCTGGGTTGTTATTGCTCTATTTAGGGTCTCAATTTCTTTTTGTTTCAACCTGGGGGGTTGTGTGATGTCAGAAAGTTCCCCATTTCATTTAGGTTTTTGTTTGTTTCCCTACAGGTGTACATAGTAATCTCTGATAATCTTTTTTTATTTCTTTGGGGTCAGTTGTGGCTTCATCTCTTGCATTTCTGATTGTGTTTATTTGAACTTTTTCTCTCTTTTTCTTGGTCAGTCTAGCTAGGGTTCCATCAATCTTGTTTATCCTTTCAAAAAACCAACTTTTGGTTTCATTGACTTTTTGTATTATGCTTTTGTCTACTTTGTCCAGAATTTGGGCTTTTCTTTTGGTGATCTAGATTCTTTTTACTGAAGTTAGGATTTTGGTGGTCTTGCTTTTCCAGATTCCTTAGGTGATTTGTTAGACTGTTAACTTGTGATCTTTCCATTTTCTTCATGTGTGTTTGTGGAGATATGATTTCCCCTCTTAGGACTGCTTTCATGGCATCCTAGAGATTTTGGTAAGATGTTTATTTGTTTTCATTTGTTTCCAGGTATCTTTTAATTTCTGTTTTTATTTCTGTGTTGACCCAGGAGTTATTCTGGGGGGGAACTTTGTTGGTGTTGATATTTGTTTTTATTCCACTGTGGTCTGAGAAGGTGCATGGCAGAATTTCAATCTTATGGAATTTGTTTATGCTTGATTTGTGGTCGAAAACATACTGGAAACCATACAAAGAAGCAAACAAAAACCTCCCTGTTGGTGTAATCTCTCTAAAAAATATCCATACATAAACAGAAAATCTAAAAAAAAAACCCATTAAAATAACAGAAACAAAGCAAGTACAAAAGTCTAAACAAAAACAGAGAGAGAGAAAAAATGCTAAATCTAAAACAAAAAACAAACAAGAAAAAACAAAACAAACTTGCTCTCTGGCCATTTCTGTGACTACAGGTTCCTTTCAGGCCTCTACCTTAGGGAGCAGCTCTGGTCTCCAGTCCCTCCCCTTCACTCTCAGTGCAAGACTGATAGGGTTGCTCTCAGCATGGGTCAGATGCCCATGGACTACTGCGGGAGGAGGATAGATCAGAATCAGACTCACCCTATTTGCTGCTGCTGCTGTGAAGTCTCCCGCTCAGATCTGAGGTGTCTATGCCTGTTCCAGCATTGGGGAGGGGAGCCTGTCTCTCCGAGTTTGATGAAAAGATAGACTCTGGGTCCCAAGATTGAGGCTAGGCAGAGCTGGGTGGGGCAATGTAAGTCTCAGCCTGGTCCTGGACTGAGAAGATGGTGCCTGTGGGCATCTCATCACTGGCATTGGATCTTTATTCCAGATTTCCCCAACCTGCCATCTCCACAGATCCTCCTTCTTGTGCCCAGTCTGCTACTGCAGGTGATGGCATGGGGCAGGTGCCAGGTGGTGAGGGACAGTTGTTCTCTGCTGCCTCCTCTCAAGAGAGTCCTTGGAATGACAGACAATTCTGTGCATCCAGGTGTCCACTCTCAGGGCGGTGGTGGGTTGCAGTCACCTCCAAAGGAGACCCCCAGGTGCATGAATGCGAGTCTCTCCTCAGAATTTTCACTCACCCACTGGAACACACCCACTCATGCAGAGAGTTTTTATGGACACTCATTTCTGTGGAGACTCTCATAGTCTGACCTGTTCTGTTGCCATCTTGTCTGGAACTCCCCAGTAGCTGCTTTATAAAAGTTAGTGCTCCTGAGTTGGGTGCATATATGTTTAGGATGGATATTCTTGTTGATGGATCAAACCTTTTATCATTATGTAGTGTCCTTCCTTATCTTTAAAATTTTTTGATAGCTTAAAGTTTATTTTGTCTGATATTAAGATTGCAACTCCTGCCTTCTTCTGTGATCTGTTTGCCTGGAAATTTGTTTTCCATCCTTTAACTTTGAGTCTGTGGGCATCCTTTGTGATGAGATGAGTTTCCTGGAGACAGCAAATTACTAGGTCATATGTTTTTATCCAGTTTGCCATTCTATGTCTTTTCAGTGGCATATTTAGCCCATTTACATTCAGGCTGATTTTTGAAATGTGGGAATTTGGTCCTGTAGTGATGCTCTTATAATGCCATTTTGTTTTCGTTTAGCTTTAGTGTTCATATGTGTGTGTTTTTTAATTTTTATTGGCATGCTGTATGATCTGTCTGTTGCTTCTGTATTTGTGATGTTGTGAAGTATACCATCTTTTGTTTCTTTTTTCTTCTGTGAACAGCACCTTTTAAAGTGTCTACTGTAGAGCTGGCCTTGAAGCAGCATATTCTCTTAGAGACTGGATATCTAGGAAAGATTTTTATTCTTCTTTATTGATAAAGCTTAGCCTGACTGGGTAGGAAATTCTTGGTCAAAATTATTTATCTCTGAGAACATTAAAGATTGAGGTCCAATTCCTTTTGACCTGCAGTGTTTCTGCAGACAAATCTGTAGTAATTCTGATTGGTCTTCCCTGGCAGGTAGTCTAAACTTTTTCCCTTGCTGCCTTTAGGAATTTTTCTTTTATGCCCACTTCATGTAGGCAAATGACTATGTGTCTATGGGCTGGTCTTCTCATTAGATTTCTTGCAGGGGTTTATGAATCTCTTGTGCTTGTATAGTTAGCTCTCTAACCTGATGAGGGAAGTTTTCTTAAATGACCTCATGGAATGTTTGTTTCAGGGATTTTCTGTTTCTCTATGTCAGATATTCTGATCAGATGTAGGTTTGGTTTCTTGATAAATTACACATCTCTTGGAGAGTTTCTTATTTCTTCTTAAGTTTTTTTCCCCTATATTTTCAATAGTTAGGGTTAATTCTATATTTTGGTCTTCCAGCTCTGAGATTCTTTCTTCTGCACGGTCATTTCTGTTTCCCATGCTTATCAGTTTGTCATTTATTTCTTGGATGGAGTTCTTTATTTATCTTATTTCTTGAGTTTGTCCAGCTCTTTGGCAATTTCATTTAGTTTTAGCACTTGCATTTCTTCATTTTTATTCATTCTATTCGATGATTCTCTGATCTCTGTAAGTACCTTCTGGGTACTGCCATGATCAGAAATAGTCATTGTTTGTGCCCCAGTAGTTGTTCTTTTTAGCACTAACTCTTTGCTGGGGCACTGGTTGCCAGCAGTTATTCATTGGTTTTCCTTCATTTGTAGCAGTTCTCCTATCTTTCTTTTTAATTCTGTTGCTCAGTGGAAAGTAGAAAAGCAGTCACTTCTGGTATTTACCTTTTGTCCTTCTTTTACCTGGGGATCTGTGTTTGTTCAATTATGAAGTAGGGCTGGGTATGGGGCATTGTGCTGTCCCTTTAAAATTTCAAGAACTTACTAGAGGATGAGAGGGGCTGCAAGGATTC
>NW_007184321.1:0-5090 GCF_000164805.1 Carlito syrichta
CATAATACGCATATAGGCTCTCCTTTCCTTGGAGCTGCAGTTCCCCATAACTGTAATAACAAACAATACACACAATATACAGTAATTTTACAGTAATTTTACAAGGATTGAATCGCTCTACACGGCAATAAGTCGCACAGTCTGTCGGCGACGCTAAACACTGACTTGCCTATCAACCCGCACACTCCAGTGGGGCTGCAGCACCCTAAGGCAAGGTCTATCCTGAAACAAGAGAAACAAACTGGGGAACATATATTTATGATTACCAGAGTCAGGTCCCTGGGTGCGGGCACCAAAGCTGTTGGAGACCCGCTCCGACCAAGGGTGGGTTAGGACCACACTGGAGAATCTGGACGGAGAGAAGAGACCACTTGGAGGCAGTTCTTCTGGGAACAGTCTGATCAGGACTGAAGTCAAATTTTATTCGGACTCCTTCCAACTTATATACCATTTTATATACCCTCCAGTAGTGTGATAATCACTTGCTGGGGGCGTACAAGTTCCGTGCTTTACAAACTATGCATCACAAGACCATCACGAGATCTGCAATTTCCAAGCAAACAATTCGAATTCCATGATGCCTGTCATGCTTACATTAAGGTCACAGGTGCACAATTTCAATACAAATCATTCAAAGTGTTTTCCATAATGTTCAATAAATCATTCATATTATACTTTTTGTTCTAAACTCTGATTAATACAAAAACTTTCTAAGTTAACTCTAGGTTCAATCCAAGTTCACTGACTCCTAATATTTTTAACGATTAATATTATCAACTTAACACTATACTATAATCTATAAGTTTACTTAAATGACTTAGCTGTTAGTTATACTATTATCCTATTACGATTTAACGTAATGCCTTATAACTCAGTTAAAACTTATTCTTAAACTACCAAACTTTACTATAATTCATATGAGTTTCATGTGTCTAAGCTTTAATTTTTATATGATCTAGTGATTGTACTTTAATACTATGCTATATCTTATTAAGCTAATACTTTATCATTAATTCTTTTATAAATTTTATAGTAACTATTATATTTGAATAATGTAGCAAAAGGAAACAAAACCACAAGCATAAATTTACACAACTATGAGTGTATATGTATATATTTTATCCTAACAGGTCTACTCTAAAAATCAAATAGTAGCTGTCACACTCTTGAACAAGGAAATGCATGGCTGCCATGATGGTGGTCATGGGCTGCAGCAGACAGAGTTTCAGTAATTAACGAAACAAAAGAAAACGTTCTGCCTGGCTAGGGGCAAGGCAACAAAACTATTATGGTAATTTACTTTCTAATCTTAGCCCTAGGGGAAACAGCTTTCGGAACGAGAGCTGACTAACCAGTCTACCAGGAAATAGAAGTTAAAAAATATCTAGAAAGAAGTAAAACTTAGAAAGACAGAGAAAAATAATTCCACTGTGTACTTTCCATCAGGCATATTGATATTTACTTATGTTTTACTGCCATGTATGCACACTGGTCACTAATCGCACGCCGATATTATAGGTATGACTGATATCCTATGTCAGAGGTGATCTTCCAGATGGGCCTTTACAGGCCTCAGCCATGTAGCTATAGATGTTGGCTCTCAACAAAAAATTCCACCCATATAGCTCTTTCCATAAAGACTCAGTGAAAGTAGAGACTAATATGGTTAGTAGGTAAACTGCTTGCTGCCCAATTTCTGCTGAATCCCCAAGGAGATTTGAGGGTTTATCTTTCCTAAGCCCCCAATATAACACCCACGTACATAGACCAATATAGACATATGTCATCCCTTGGTATCACAGAGGATGATCGGCTCCAGGACTTCCTACAGAAAACAAAATCTGCAGACACTCAAGTTTCCTGTATAAAATGCCATAGTATTTCCATAAAACATACTTGCATCTGCCATATACTTTAAATCACCTCTAGATTACTTACAATACCTAATGCAGTATAAATGCTATGCAAATAGCTGTTATACAGTATTGTTCAGGGAATGAGGGTTTTTTTTTAAGTCTGCACGTGTTCCATACAAACATGATTTTCAACAAATATTTTTGATCCGTGGTGGGTTGAATTCACAGATGCAGAATCCAGGGAAATGCAGGGCCAGCTGAACACACACAACTATCCTGCATGCAGCAATGTCTGTGGCCCTATTCAACTATCAGCTTCTTCAGGCAGGGGCCATATTTCCTTATCCAATTCTTCTTACTCCCTTGCTCATTTGTGTGATTAACTGAAAAAATAAATTTCTGTTCTGATTTTAGGAGCCCCAAACTGCTCTTATAGAAGAGAGCTACAATAGGAAGGGATTGTGGAATGAATGGGCTGTGGATTATGGCTCAAACACCCACAGGGGATGGGGTTCCATTTCTTTCTTTCTTTTTTGAGTTGGAGTCTCACTCTGTCGCCCAGACTGGACTGTAGTGGCCGCTCCCGGCCACCGCAGCCTTGACCTGTTGGGCTTCGGTGATCCTTCCGCCTCAGCCTTCCAAGTAGCTGGAACTACAGGTGCATGCTACCACACCCGACGAATTTTTTTGGATTTATTGTAGAGATGAGGTCTCCCTGCCCAGGTGGGTCTCGAACCCACGGGCTCAGGCAATCCACCCACCTCAGCCTCCCAAAGGCACGGGATTACAGGCTGAGCCACCGAACCCAGCTGGGGTTCCATTTCTATAAGTACAGTGTATATCCTGATACAAGGAGCTGAGGAGAGCAAAGGAAGCACCCGGTAGACTGGGGATCACAGGAGGGAAGGCATCTCCAGACAAGACTGAGGGTGACTAGGAGAATGCAGAGGGACAGGCAGCCAGAACTCAGTCTGCTACACACATGCAAACAGTCAGTTGAGAAGCCTTGATCTGGAACTCAATGCTCTGAGGTCTGTGTTTTCAAATGACTGCACCCTGGGCTCACTCAAATGAGGGAAAAGAGATATGGTTGGTCTCCTTCAAGTCTCCAGAGTAGCATGGCCCACTAAAAAAAATAAAAATAAAAGAAGGGGATTGTGGTAGGCATAGTATTTGCCCTGAAAATGTCCACATCCTAATCCTTGGAACTGTGTAACCTTATATGGAAGGGGGGACTTTGCCGATGAGATTAAGACAAAGGACCCTGAGGTGGGAATGGTAATCTGTTACTCAAGTCAGCCAAACGCAATCACAAGTCCTCAAAACCTTCCCCAGCTGTGGTCACCAAGCAGCTATGACTACAGAAGGCAGCAGAGAGGTGCCATGTCTCTGGCGTTGGAGATCGGGGAAGAGCCATAAACCAAGGAACGTGGGAAGTTTTTGGAAGCTAGAAAAGGTAAGAAAACAAGTGGTCCTCCAGCGAATCTTCCAGGAAACATTGTAGCTCTGCCAACACCTTGGTTTGAGCCCAGGGAAATGTCCGTTGGACTCCAGACCTGTGTAATTATAAGACATTACATTTCTGTTGTTTCAAGCCACTGACTTTGTGGCAATTTACCCCTACATGTGTGTGGGAAGCAAGTCAGAGAGGAAGGCCACATAGGACCCAGACAGCTGAATGAAGGATGTAAGGAACAGGAATAAAAACGTTTTAAGGAACAAGAGCAAGCCCAGTGAGAATACCTAATGCAAAAGGTTGATAGGGTAAATCTTTCGGAGAAATCCTGCTCTCATTCTAAACCCCACCCTAAGATTGTTTTCTGGGAAGCCTGATTTGAGCCAAGTGAGAACATCTAAAAACAATTGAAATAAAAGTCACAGTGTGGGGCACTCCTCATGGTTTCTGCCCTCTGTTGCAGTCCAAGGTCAGCATGGTCTGTGCTGAAACAAGGAGGCAGTATACAAAGCCCTGAAACAAAACCCGTGCCCAGGCTTCAGGAAAATAATAGTTGGCCACTGAGAGATTAAAACAAATGAGATCAGTTTCCTCATTTCTCCCAGTGCTTCTAGGCAATGAAAACAGAAGTCACAAAACAATAGTTAGTGGAATGAAACACTTTAAGAACTCTTAAGGGAAGTACCTTGATATCATAATTTCCTCTATGAATTAAGAATAAAGTTAAATAAAGAATGGATATCATAAACACATTTGATTATATTGTTACCCATCAATTACCATCATATAATGCAAACTTAGTGGTTGCTGAGAAGGGAAGTTCTGAGGAAAAGGAGTGTATTTTTTATTCTTGTAAAGAACTGAAAGTCCATGCAAAAGGAACAAAAAGACTTTGATGCAGCATGAAGAAAAGAAGCAATTTGAGTTTCATTTAATATTTTGTTTTGTAATGATACAGAGCTGGAATTACCTTCTATATACAAACTAAATTATTATGACTCAAGGAAAATCTATGACAATAAAGTGCAGCTTAAATTCTCAAAATGACTGGACTGTCAATTAAAAAAAACTCACTGAGGTTTGTAAATGTTTTAACATCTGTTTCATAATTTAACTCTCAAACTAAATTATCCTAGACTTGAGCCTGTACTACCAAATGAAGCCTACTCATTCTGTGCACTGTTTTGGAATCTTAAAATCACGGCATACAAATGAAACCTTAGAAGTCATCCTAGTCCACAACTTGCCTGCTGGGAAAAGATCCCTGACAGACATTTTCACTTCTTTTTTTTTTTTGAGTTGGAGTCTCACTCTGTCACCCAGACTGGAGTGCAGTGGCCGCTCCCGGCCACCGCAGCCTCTACCTGCTGGACCCTGGTGATCCTTCTGCCTCAGCCTTCTGAGTAGCTGGGACTCCAGGTGCGCGCTACCACACTCGGCTCATTTTTTATTTATTGTAGAGATGAGGTCTTGCCAAGTTGCCCAGGCGGCTCTTGAACCCGCGGGCTCAGGCAATCCATTCACCTCAGCCTCCCAAAGGCGCAGGATCACAGGCTGAGCCACCGAGCCCGGCTGACATTTTCACTTTTTAAAAGGCTCTAATTGACAGGGCATTTTTCCTTACAGACTCTTCTACAGATAAGTTCATGCTCTACCTTACAGTACAAACAGGAAGAAAAGAAAAGAAAGTTGTCATTGATTTGTGCTTACTATAGGCCAGAAATGGTGGCAGATGCTTTAAATATTTTTAAAGAACTTACTCTTCCATCATCCCAGTG